>NW_021144899.1:462271-546193 GCF_900634775.1 Gouania willdenowi | reverse complement strand
TCTTTTTACATCGTGACGTCATCTTCCACAACCAACAACCGTGAAGCTGGAGGAGAAGCTTGAAACATTTTATTTACACATTTATTTTAATCTATAATTAGTGCTAAATTCTCCAGGTGTTCATATAGGGTAACAGATTTAATTTATGTCCATGTACCAGTTTTCCACAAGTTCTTAAGGACGTTAAACTCAAAGCTGCTCTGGTTTTTATTGAACATTTTATTTCTTGACACATTTTATTTACAAATTGTGTTCATTATGAGTGCTAAATTCTCCAGGTGTTCAAGGGTAACATATTTTACTTGTTTTCATAAACCAGTATTCTACAAGTTCTTAAAAAAAATAAAGGATAAAGAATTTGCTGGTTTAAAAACACTGTCTTATAATTGAAGGAACATTTGTTTTTTGTTTTTTTAATTACAGTACAGTACATTTAGTAGCATGTACTTTTTTACTTTACCATTAGTAAAGTAATAATTATCTAAAACATGTTTTATAAAGCATGGTTGACTCTCTGTCTGCAGGCCTGCACCTCCGGCAGCACCTCGCTACCCCGCTCTGGACTCAATCTTGATGATGTGATCATCCAACAGTTTAAGAGCTTTCTCAGTGTTGAGGATAGAGAGAAGCGTTTGATGTGTTCCTGCACTCAGCACTTCCTGTCCTATGGAAAAACGCTCATTTAAATATGGCGTCTATAGTAGTGGGCGTGCACTGTAACGTTTCAAACTCAACGTTCTTGAAGCCAAAATACGACACTTAGGGGCGTTTCCATCTTGCAGACTACTAGTGGCTCAGTGTTAGTGAATCTGGGTCATCAATGGTCCAACTTATCATCAAGTCCAACACCTGGTGCTGATGGTGTGAAGAAAAGCTGAAAGAGCTGATGGAGAATCACACGCTCTCAGGAACATGTCCTACCTTTGGATCACGTTGGAAGAAGTTCTGGATCTTGAATAACTGTTGTTACTTGTTGTGTCAATAAAAATGCCTTTAGTTTCATTTATTCTTTTGTTTTATTCCTTCTCACTGACCTCATTCCTGTTAAATTACAAACTACGACTGTTAAAGATGGTGACGAGGTCTTTGTTTTTTAAAGAGTGTGTGTGTGTGTGTGCGTGTGCGTGTGTGTGTGGAGCAAATATCTCCGCAGTGCCAGTTCGACCTGAAACTCGGTCGATGGGTTCCAAATACCCCAAGTGTGTGTATCTGTTATTTTGGAGTCATTTGGTCATTTCAAAATGTTTATTTTAATTTTATTTCACTTCTGGACGGCCCCGAAATGAAACCTATTCAGCTTTTGACCTCAGGGTGTGAGGGGGCGCTAGCGCACCATCTATATCTATTTCACTGCACAGCTCACTTCCGCTCACTTCCGGTGCGTGAATGAGCCTCCGTGGACTTCTCTTTTCTCTTTTGAGGAAAAATACTTCAAAACGTTTATTTTCACGTTAGTTTGATTGTTCGCTATTTAGACCGGACAGAACTCACCCGGAAGTTATTGACGGCAATTAGTGATGGGAAAACCGGTTCTTTCCTCTGATTCGATTCTTTAACTCTCGAACATTAAATTGAACGAGTCCCGAACGAATCATTTCGTTCATTTGTACAGCAGATGGCGCTGAAGCCTGCACAATGCAGAACTCATACCGCCGACGTGTTTTCTCCAACTATAAATACTGTAGACAAGATGGTTTGCTTCAGGTGACAAAGTATAACACACAAAATGCCATAAGCTATTCAAGCCATTTGAAAACCCAGGAAAGCTAACACACACCACAATAATGTAACTTGTGTCCTGTATCCTCTCTGTTATCATTGTTTAACAGCACGGCAGTCTGGGTAACTGTCACGTGACAGTGAAAACAGACCAATCAGAGAGAAGTAATGCTGCTGGCGCAGAGCTCAGCCTGAGCCAGAGCTGTGAACCGATGAACGATGAACGAGAAAGACCCGGTCAGCCCGCGAGTCATGTGACAAAGGAACCAGTTGGACGAACGAGAACGAAGTACTGAGCTGTGAACGATGAACGAGAAAGACCCGGTCAGCCCGCGAGTCAGACTCGTGACAAATGAACGAGTTGGATGAACGAGAACAAGTACTGCTCTGCTCCACAGCCTGAGCAGACAGAGACCCTTTCGGCTGAGCAGTCGATCACATGACAGCTGGGGAGAGGACAGCGAATGTAAAACTAATTTTGACAATTAATGATACAATTAAAACAAAAAATAATAGTTGATGAGTTGCCTATGTTTACATGGTGCATTTATTGTGTCCAAAAAGTGACATTATTATTATTACTATTATTGTTATTTTTATTGTGTTTGTTGTTATCATTGTTATGTTTGATTATTTTGTGGCAGAGTATAACACAATAAATATGCTGATATAATTTTCGAAAATATTTATTTTTAAAGAGACTTATATATAAACACACTTTACATTATATACACAACACTACACACATCTAAGAGACAAAAATAAAGTTAAATAGAAAAAGTTAAAGAATAAAATTAAATAAAAACCAAACCAACAATATTGCACAATTAAAAGTGACACATGTGTATTATATACACAACATACACATCTAAGAGTAAGAGACATAAAGTTAAATAGAAAAAGTTAAATAAGAATAAAATTAAATAAAAACCAAACCAAACCAAACCAACAATATTGCACAATTAAAAGTGACACATGTATATTAAAGGCCAGCTTTAAGGCAAGTTGGCATTTAGAAACACAAGCTGGCGGACCTTGGAGGGGCTGAGCCTGTTCCGTCTGTCTGTGATTATCTGCCCAGTCTTTGAGAAAACTCTCTCAGAGGGCACAGATGTGGCCACAATGCACAGTCTAGTTTTCATCACCTCACACAGAGTTTTGAATACGGGCGAGCACATCCTCCACCATGCCAGAGGATCTGATGAGCGGGATAGGAGTGGCTCTGCCAAGTAGGCCCGCATCTCCATCATGGCAGCAGTTGAGGTGCTCGATGTGGCAGAATCTGAGGAAGTGGAAGCCCTGGTGCTTGCAACCCTCTCATCGAAGTCTTCCCAAAACATGGCCCCTGTGCTGGCAGCCACAGAGGGATTTTGAGACTCCTCCTCCTCACTGTGACTGGGGTGGTTGTGTGCTGCAGCAGCTGTGATTCTCTTCACAGTGTCCTCTGCAGCCTTGCTGTTAACAAAAGCTTGCTTTTTGAACCTTGGGTCCAAACAAGTTGCATCAGCAAGCTTCTCAATGTGCTCCACCTTGCTGAACCTCTTCTGCATTTCAGACATCAGGCTGTCCACCAGTTTTTTAATAGGTTCATGGACTGACGGGCTTCTTTGATGGCGAGCAACAATCCTCTGAAGACCTCTTGCCATCAGAATCACTTTGGAGGCAGTCACAAACCTACAGACAGAGTTCAATTATTCATATTTTGTTCTCAAAAGCAGTTATAACAGTGTACTATCACAGATCAATGTCATGTGTCTTTGTTAACAGTAAGGATACAGTTAAAATCCATCACTAACTATATATATATTTTTAAATATGAAGTTTGTGCTTATTAAAAGTGAGTTAGTTTAATATAAATGAATTACTTTAACTACATACCTCTCAGCGCTCACTTCAACGGTGACCTCCTCAAAAGGTTTGAGGATGTCCGCTGTTTCCTGAGCAATTTCCCATTCCTCTGTGGACAGTGTGGATAGGGGTGCATTGATAAGTGCCAGGGTGGAGATGACTGGATCCTTGACATCAATGAACCTTTTCACCATATAAAATGTGGAATTCCACCTTGTAACCACATCCTGCTTCAAGCGCAGCTGCTCCTGGCCCATCTGTTGCTGTGTGGCCTTCAGCTTGTCTGAAGCAACTGTGCTTCTGTGGAAGTATTCCACCACAGCTTTTATTTTATGAACTGTACCCTGAACCTCTCTAAGTGCAGCTCTCACAACAAGATTTAAAACATGAGCAAAGCATGGTATGTGGTCCCAGTGCAGGTGGTCTCTCAGGGCTGCCACAATGTTGCTGGCATTGTCTGTGACACAAGCTACAACTTTGTCACTGACACCCCATTCATCTGCAACTCTCTTCAACTCACTTGCCAGGTGAGCAGAAGTGTGTCTGTCTGTCAAGACAAAACAGTCCAGGAGATGGGATGTCATTGCAAAATCCTGTACATAGTGGCAGGTCACAGACATGTAGCTTGTGGTTGTTACAGATGTCCAGCAGTCAGTTGTGAGGCATACAGCAGGAGCATTCTTGATTTTCTCCAACAACTCAGCTCTTATCTTTCCATACATCTTTGGCAGTAGAGTTTGAGAAAGTGTTTTCCTGCTTGGCAGAGTGTATGAAGGGTCCAGGGTCTTTGTGAATTCTTTGAAGCCTTTGTCCTCAACGATGGAGAATGGTTGATAGTCAGAAGCTATCATTTTAACCAGTGCTTCATCCAGTTTGCTCTGCCTGAGTGGATCCATTGGCCTTGTAATGTAAGTGCCCATATGTGTTTGTTGTGGCCTCCGTGGTCTAACTGCTGTTTGGGTGGTGGTGGTGGGTGCTGCTGGTGTACTGGATATTGCAGAAGCTGTAGCCAGTGTTGCAGCAGCAGTGATTTGAGGTCCAGATAAAGTGCTACTGGTGGAGATATTTGCAGCTGCTGCAGTGGCTCCATCGTCACTCTCCCCCCTCACTTGTGCTAACTGCACAGTTGGATGTGCCGTTTTAAGGTGTCTTCTCAAATTTGAAGTGCTTCCTCCTTGGGTTGATAAAATCCTTTTGCAAATATTGCATTTGGATTTAGTGGCTGAAACCTCACTGAAATGGTTCCAAATGTCACTCCTTTTCCTTCCACTCATTTTTCTGACCTGCTCAGACCCCTGTTGTTTGTGTTCTGATTTTACCTGGCACTTAATGTAAATGTAGGTGATGGGTGGGGGGATGGGTAACTGCCCATCATGGAGCCTTGAATGACAGTAGCGCTCAATTTGTGGCCCAGAATCACGTCACTCCTAGTAGTTCACTCTGTGCGACATTAAAATGTGACGAGGTGAAAAAAGCTATATCATTAGAGTCAAACAATTGCCACTTTGCACACAATTTCATGCCAAACCCCATTTAGCTCAGGTAGTAGAAAAATGTATAAATAATTACGCCAACTTGTGACGTGAATTAGTTTCGCACAGTGGGAGTGGATGCGACACCGGCATGTGCCGTGACTATAACCGAGTGAACCCCCTGTTGCGCTGTGTGAAAGTGTGTACGACTAATTATGCTCTCAAGTGCTCTTAAACCAGTATGCAAATTTGGGCTATGTGAGCTGCTGATCAGAGGCTCTAAAGTTAACATTTAGTGAGAATTTGTGGTGCGTTTCCACCTCCTTTTCTCATCCGATGCAAACCCGTTATGTAGGCTATCAGACTGACAGCGATACTGCAGCAGCAGACGAGCAGAGCAATACACAGATTAATATAGCGCAGGTAGACTTATATAAAAAATAAAAAAATCTCATGAAATTGTGACTTTTTCTCCGGACATGTCACAGAACACAGACGTGTGCAGAAAGTTTTGAACATGAGCAAAAGCAGAGTGGGTAACCGGAGCTATTAAGTGCAGCCTAGATGTTTAACGTAATTAAAATTATATTATTCAAATAAAAAAGGTTAAAAGAACCGGAGACCGCTGATTAGTTATGATTTCATGAATGAATAACGTATTGTGGTATTTTACTATTGTGTGGCAAATAACACAAAGTTAACACGTTGATATAATTTTCGAAAGTATTTATTTACAAACACATTCATTATATAGGCTATACAATAACACAACAAGGACTGAAGACCACTATAATTATGATTTCGTGAATAAATAATCTATATCGGGTGTCACATGACAAATAAACTGTAGATATCAGACATCAATCATTTCCTTGTTCAGCTCTCAGTCAACAGCCCCCCAGCCCCGTAGCTGTCTGAGCCACAGCTGTCACGTGACGAATGAACGAAAGAGCAATCCGTCATGATCCGTATGAACGAATCGTGAACGAACCGAACGAACTGCAGTGCTTGCTGCTCACAGACAGCCTGTCTGTCACGTGACTAAAGAACTGGGACCTGAGAATGGATCCAGCTGAGTGAGTGGTGAACGAATCATTTCTGTTTCCTGTCTGCTGCTGACTGAGCTCATGCAGCTGCTGCCATGTGGCGAGAGAAGGTACTGCATGAAAATGAACGAATCGCTCCCTGAGAAGACTCGTTACTCCCGAGTCATATAAAAGATTAGTTCATTTTGAACGAATCGTTCACGAACGATACAACACTAACGGCAATGGCTGCTGTGTTGAAAGCTGCACATTTTTTCGTGGCGCGTGTGTGTGAGAATCAACGGAGGAGTTTACAGTCTCAGGTAGAGTCTCACACACACACACACACATTGATCAGGTGGGCTTCACTATCGATCACCGTCTACGTGACATGCGTGCAGGTATGTGAGTGTTGAGTTGAATAACGGACCACCATTTAGTCCGGTTACAGTCTGTGTCACGACACCCGTCCATAGGGTGATAGTGAGTGTAGTGTTATGCTCTGAGTCAGATCTAAGTGTTTACATGTCGCTACATAGTGAAGGTCACCTGATTACTGCAGCTTCTCTCACGACACACCTGCCACTACATCTAACTACTGACAATAGAGAAGTTTAGTGAAAGTTAGGCAGGTACACGTGGATGGACTGGTGCGTATGAATTTAGAATGGATTCCCCCCAACACACACCAAACAACAAAAATATGAAAATGACTCAAAATACACAAAACTTAATATTTAAACAAAAAATACACAAAAGACAACAGAAATGCAAAAAACTACACTAAAAAAATACAAAATGACTCCAGAATCACACTACAAATGCAACAAAAAACAATAATTATACAAAAAATGCATAAATGACGTAAAACAAAAAAACTAAACAGTATTTATACAGGAAGTACACAAAACAACAGAAATGCACAAAAAATATTCAAAAGGCTCCAAAACACATGAAATGACTCCAAAAAACTTGTACTACAGAAAAATACACCAAACAACAAAAATATGAAAATGACAATATACACAAAACTAAATATTTATACAAAAAATACACTAAAATGACAACACAAATGCACAAAACTACATTAAAAAAAAAAAAAAAATGCACAAAATGACTCCAGAATAACACTACAATGGCAACAACAAACAATAATTAAAACAGAAAATATAAAAATGAGTAAAAAAAAAAAAAAAAACACATTCATCATGCGAATGTCTCATAGAATTAAACCAGGGAAATTGCACACGTTATTTTACTTTGCACCTGCAAATATACCCCTTAATAATACTACAGAGTATGTTATTATTATGCCCGTAACTGTCAACTCTCCTTAAGCGCCCACTATATGAATGCATACTTCTGACGGGGACTGTACTAGTCTATACTATAATTCAAGGGAGGTAGGTGTGTGTGTGTGTGTGTGTGTGTGTGTGTGTGTGTGTGTGTGTGTGTGTGTGTGTGTGTGTGTGTGTGTGTGTGTGTGTGTGTGTGTGTGTGTGTGTGTGTGTGTGTGTGTGTGTGTGTCTGTGTCTGTGTCTGTGTCTGTGTGGAGCAAATATCTCCCCGACGCGATGCCAGTTCAACCTGAAACTTGGTCGACGGGTTCCAAATACCCCAAGTGTGTGTATCTGTTATTTTGGAGTCATTTGGTAATTTCAAAATGTTTATTTTAATTTTATTTCACTTCTGGACGGCCCCGAAATGAAACCTATTCAACTTTTGACCTCAGGGTGTGAGGGTGTGCTGAAACCATCAGCCACTGGTGAGTCTTTTACAGACAACATTCCCAACCCGTTCAATTCTCCATCTGGAAAACTGCAGATTGTCTGTGGTGCCGTGCATGGAAGCTAAGCTCTGACCACTCGGTTCAAAGGTAAACAATGATTTTTGTTTTTTTTTAAATAAGACAGCCGAATAGTAGATAATAATTTAATTTACTTACTCACTCGTAGTTTGGAGCTTTACGTTTTGTTTTGCGCAGTTTTGTTGTGTTTCTGATTGGCACTACAATGTCTATGGAGTTTGGTTATCAGCGTCTCAAACATTTCCCGGGAACACATACACAAGGTATTTATTTATTTATAATTAAAAATATACTAAATAAGTAAAATAAAACAAAAAAACGAAACAATATTTATACTAAAAGTGCACAAAAAGACAATTGAAAGATTAAAAAAAAACACACAAAATGACTAAAAAAAAACCGTACATTACAGAAAAATACACCAAACAACAAAAATGACTCCAAAGACACAAAACTAAATATTTATACAAAAAATAACAACAGAATGACATTACAATGGCAACAAAAAATTATATTTATACAAAAACACAGCAGAAAGATACAAAAATACACATGACTCCAAAAAGCATACACCAAACAACAAAAATATAAAAGTGAGTTAAAAAAAAAAAAACAACGCATTTATCATGTTCATGTCTCATGCAATTAAACCAGGGAAATTGCACACGCTGTTTTATTTTGCACCCGCAAATAAACCCCTTTATAACACTACAGAGTACAGAGTATGTACACCTCTTTTTACATCTAATCTTCAAACACATACTCGTTTGGACATAATTGACAACTCTACTTAAGCTCCTCCCACTATATGAATACATACTTTTGATGGGCACTTTACTAGCAACCAAAAACAATTATACAAAAAACGCACAAAAAGACAACTGAAAGATAAAAAAAATACACAAGACTCCAAAAAACATACATTACAGAAAAATACAACAAAAATATGAAAATGACTCAAAACTACACTAAACTAAATAATTCTACAAAAAAAATTCACAAAATGACAACAGAAATGCACAAAAATACACAAAATGACTCCAGAATCACTGCAATGGCAACAAAAAACTATAATTATACAAAAAAAAGCACAAAAACACAACAGAAAGATACGCAAATACACATAATGACTCCAAAAAACATACATTACAGAAAAATACAACAAACAAAAAAATATAAAAGTGAGTTTAAAAAAAAAACAACAAACACATTTATCGTGTTCATGTCTCATAGAATTCAACCAGGGAAATTGCACACGCTGTTTTATTTAGCACCCGCAAATAAACCCCTTTATAACACTACAGAGTACAGATTATGTACACCTCTTTGTACATCCAACCTTCAAACACATACTCATTTGGCCATAATTAACTCAACTTAAGCTCCCACATGAATGCATACTTCTGACGGGCACTGTACTAGTTTAGATTAATGACCAATCAGAGCATTGACAGGAAACAACAAAAGATTTGTTTTCTAATGTTTTCCTTTTGTGTGTTTTGTGATGTTTTGTGTATTTGAAGTCATTTTGTTTTTTTTTTAAATATTTCTGTGTATATTTGTAGCCGTCTTGTGAGTTTTTTGAGTATTATCTTGTATTTTTGTCATCCTTTTGTGTAGTTTTACAGGTTTGTTTTGTGTATTTTTTTTGTCATGTTTTTAACACATTTTGATGTATTTTATGTCATCACTGTGGGATGTTGATCATGGTTCCTGGGAACCTGCAGTTGGCAGCCCTCTATGATTAATAAAGTATACATTACTTATTTTTGCCATCTTTTTGTGTATTGTAACTTTTTTTTGTACTTTTCTGACATTTTGTGTGTGTGTTATGAGACATTTTGTGTAACTCCTTTTTCATTTAGTATATTTTTTCTGTGTATTTGCAGTTTTCTGCTTAATTTTGTGTCTTTTCGTTGTGTTTTTACTCTTTTTTTTTTTGTACTTTTCTGTCATTTTCATTCTTTTTAAAGGCGTTTTGCTTTTGTTGTCATTTTGTTTGTTTTTCATTTATTTATGTGAATATTTTTAACAGTCTTGTGTGTTTTTGAGATATTTTTCTTGTCCCTTTGTGTATTTTTACTGTTTTGTGTACTTTTTTGTCATTTTGTGTGTTTTTGGTGGCTTTTTGTCTATCTCCTTTTTCATTTTGTGTTTTTGTTGTAGTTTAATGTGTCATTTTGTGTATTTTTCTCACCTTTTGTCGTTGTTTTCTCCGTTTTTCTTATATTTCTGTGTGTATGTGTAACTGTGAGTAGTTGTGTGTATTTTTCTGTGGTTTTGTGTACTTATTGGATGGCTGCAGTGACCCCTGGGCCTCTTGATCTAAAACAGGCAGGACAGAGGCTCTCTAGGGCTGAATAGGAGGAGTGTAACACATACACATTGTGTAACAACGTAACACACAGAGCACTAATGGTCACATGACACCAGAACAGGATCAATGTTTGACTTTAATCTGTGTTTTTCTTCTTGTTTTCTGACAGTTCTCCCTGATTGGTTCTCGCTCCACCAGCACAAATGATCCTCCATCATCCCTCCTTCCTCCTCCTTCATGTCTCCATCCTCTGAGGTGAAGGTGTTGGATCCCCCCCCCCCCTCAGAGTTCTTCCTCTCTGAGTAAATCACAGTTTGTGGAGCGTGTGCGTCGCAGTAACCAGGCGTGCCAGCAGGGGGACTTTTCATTGGCTATCCAGCTCTACAGTGAGGTGCTGACCCCCACAACTACATCCTGTACAGCGACCGCTCAGCAGCCTACATCAGAGTGGGCCGCTATAGCCCCGCCCTCAATGACGCCATCAAACTCGACTCATCAACCCTAAGTGGCCCAAGGTAGGAGCTAACCCCTCCCCCCCATTTATTTTATAGATCTGAGTCACTGAATTGATCTGATTCATGACTCATTTGAATTTCCACCATGGCCAGTGTTTTTACACTTTTGTGTTTATTCATCATTTAAGTATTTGGTTCTTTTTTTTCTTTTTATTCACTGCATTTTGTTATATTTTAATTTAGTTTAATTTAATTTAAGTCCGTTACCTCGTCCTATAAGGGGATCATTTGTTATTGGTGGTTAATGGTGATTATTGCTCATTAATTGAGGTTGATGGTGATTAATGGTGGTTCATGGTAGTTAATGGTGTGTAACTATTTTGGATCAGGTGACTCCTGTTAAATCCAATCTATCTACACAAAAAGAAGCGTTCCCATGGATTAATGAAGATATCCTAATTCTTAAGTCTGTGTCAAAAGACTGAACGTTTGTGGAAATCCACAAACCTTGAGGTTCACAGGCTTTTTCTCAGGGATCTTGTGTCATCTCACAATGAAATGGTTGTGAACACCAGATCTGTTTATATCCATCAACTGGTAACACTGAACAAGAAAAATCCCAAAGTGTTGTTTGACACGATAAAGTTTCTCGTATGTCCTGCTGCTCCAGTTACCCCTGTTTATTTTGTGGATGTTTTACTGATAAAATGAAGATATTAAGGACCGTGTGGTACCTCTGCTGTCTCTGAGCCTGTCTCCAGCTTGTGGTCCTCATTTAGGACCGTGACATTTGCCAATATTTCTGCTCTGGTGACTAAGATGAAGCCCTCCTCTTGTTCATCTGACGTCCTTCCTTGTAGGCTCTTTCAAAAAGTGTTTGAGGTAATTGGCCCTGGTGTTACCAAAATGGTTAACCTCTCTCTGTCTACTGGTGTGTTTCTAAATGTTTTCAAACATGCCATAGTGGAGCCACTACTTAAAAAAGCAGCTTTATACCCCACGGACTGCAATAGTTTCAGGCCTTTTTCTAAACTCCCGTTCCTGTCTAAGATCTTTGAGAAGGTGGTCTGTGACCAGCTGACATTTTTACTGGATCAAAGTAACGTCCATGAGACGTTTCAGTTTGATTTCTGTAAAAAGCACTCTACGGAAACGTCCTTACTGAAAGTGTCCAGTGATGTCATGATGTCTGCTGATTCTGGAAAATGCACTGTTCTGGTTCTCTTAGATCTGTCCTCAGCCTTCTACACCGTTGACCATCAGGTCCTGCTGAGAAGATTGAGGGATCAAGTAGGACTGACAGGGTCAGTTCTACAGTGGTTCTTCTCTTATTTATCTGGGCATAGCTTTAGTGTGACAGCTAACCAAATTAGGTCTGAGTCAGCGGATTTGTTGTGTGGAGTCCCTCAAAGCTCCGTTTTGGGTCCTGTCTTATTTTTGTTGTATTTGACCCCCTTGAGAAAGATCGTCCAAAGGTTCAGTGATGTTTCTTACCACGTATTTGCTGATGACATCCAGCTTTACTGCTCCTTTAAGCCGTCTGAGACGCAGAAGCTAAACTCTTTACTCCATTGTTTAGTGGAAATAAAACGATGACTCAGCGACAACTCTGCAGCTCAATGCAGACAAAACTAAAACACTGATTATTGCCCCGATGACTCAATTCCAGGGTTTAAACAGTACTTGGGTGACGTAGGCCAGTCTGCTAAACCAAGCCTTAGAAACTTAGGCGTTATCTTTGACAAAGACCTATATTAGTGCAGCACTGTGAACATCTGATGAGGAACTGCTTCTTTCAACTAAGGAAAATATCTAAACTCAGGAAAATGGTGTCACAGAATGATTTGGAGCTCATCATTCATGCTTTTGTGTTTTCACGTTTAGACTATTGTAATAGTTTATTCACATGTTTGAACAAGAAGGAGCTGTCACGTCTGCAACTAGTACAAAACTCTGCAGTGAGAATTCTGACCCGTACTAATAGGAGGACTCACATATCTCCTGTTCTAAAAGAACTTCATTGGCTGCCAGTGTCTTATAGGATACATTTTAAATTCTGGTTCTAGCGTTCAGAGTAGGGATGTAACAATTAATCGTAAGGCAGTTAAAAATCGATTCATAGGTATCACGGTTGATATCAATTTTCTGAAAATTGAATCGCAGTAATTTTTTTAACCAGCAGATCCAGAAGTGTAGGCGGCGGGCGGAGTCTTCTAATACTTTCTTTCTGGCCGCCTTCTACTCTTAAATATGTTAATAAATGATTCATTACCCCTTTAGCACCGAAAGAATATTTGTAATATTACATGAATATCTGTAAAAGTCACGTTTTTCTATTAGCTCTGCCTGCTAGCGTAGCTTCTCTTCTAAACTGCACAGAATATCTGCATGCCAACCAACCACTGGGTTACCAGCGCCCTCTGCTGGTCCAAACAAATATCTGATGGAAATACAGTAAAATGACTGTTTTTTTTTTTTGTTTTGTTTTTTAAGTCCAATTGTTAAGGCACAAAATACATTTTCAGTTGCACTTTTAAAAATAACTATTATGCAGTTTTGTATTGTTTACTGTAGAACCAGAATTTAAATAATAAGCTTCTTCATTTGTATTATTCCTTTATTTATTTCATTCAAGATTTGTTTTTAATTAAATTGCATTGTTTTAAATAGTTTATCGAGGGATTCTTTTGACGATGAAAAATAGTGTAGTATTTTCCCAAAAAAAATAAAGGAATATTTTTCAGTCATTTATAGACAGTCCCATTTTGTAAAATAAATCATGAGAGAATCGTATCGTGAGTTGAGTGAACCGTTACATCCCTAGTCTCGACCCAATCATAAAACTGAAAAAATGTGTTTGTCATTTTTATTCTGTAAATATTGAATTGAGTTGTTTTATTTGTTTAAATTTAACCCTTTTTTAACTGTAAACCATCGCTGACTGTGCACTTTGTGTGTGTTCCAGGCGGCGTCCAGCGCTCTGAGCAGCCTGGGCCACGTGTACACAGCCATCACTGACTACCCCAACGCTCTAGCTAGTCATGAACAGTGTGTGATGTTAGCCAAACAAACACAATCACTTCTAACTGAGGCTCAACAGCTGGGAAACATGGGCTCAGTTTATACTGCGTTAGGAGACTTTACCAACGCTGTTCACTGTCATCAGCAGCACCTGGACATCGCTATGGTACGCCATGGAAACAGTCACAGTAAAGCAGTGGTTCTCAACTTTTGGGTCACAAGACACTGGGAGGGGGTCGCCAGATTGCTTCAAGAAACTAATAATATTTTTTAACAATTTAAGCCCATTTTTTTTCTGCAACTTCACCAAACTCACCATATTTTAACCTATTTTCATCACTTTTTCTTGCCATATTTTTGCTCCTTTTAATGTATTTTTGCTACATTACTCCCATTTCTGACACTTCTACATCACATTTCAATGACTTTTCTACACATTTTTTCCACTTTCCAGACACGTTCATCACTTATAAACCCTTTCTACCACTTTTACACCTAATGTCATATATATTGACCCATTAATGTCACTTTTAACCTCTTTTCACCATATTTCATGATTATTTTTGCCAATTTAACCACATTCACCATTTGTCATGCCCATTATTTGCCAGTTTAAACTAAATGTACCAATATTGACACTTTGAACGTTTTTTTTTACCACTTTCTCTCTGTTTTTACAACTTTTAACCAATTTCTGTGGTTTTTAAAATCTTATTTCACCACCTGTTCCACCATTTTATTAGTGATTAAAACCAGGATTTCCATCTTTAAGATGACTATAATAATAGTAAACGTTCCTGGATAACAGTGGATATTATTCAGATGAATAAATAAATGTGGTTATCACAGATTCATAGAACAATGGACCATCATTTTACTGACTTTATGGATGGACCCCAAAAATCTCTCCCCTTTATTCCCCCTTATAGATGGTCCTGTCTCCACATGACTGTTCTTCAATGTTCATGTCGTGTTCAACCACCTTCAGCTACAGTGAGGGTCCCCGCTCTCTGGGACCTTTATTTTGGGGGTCGTGGCCTAATAAAGGTTGAGAACCACTGGTATAGAGAACAGTTCTGTGACGTTTATCATTAATCAGCATTACAGATTGATGTGTGTTGCGTCTGCAGACGTTAAAGGAGCCCCGTGAGGAGGCTAGAGCCTACAGTAACCTGGGCAGTGCATTCTACTCACAGAGGGACTATGAAAAGGCCGTGTCGTACCACACTAAGGTTCTAGAGCTGGGCCAGGAGCTGTCGGACAGAACTATCCAGATGAGGGCGTACGCTGGGCTGGGACACGCCACACACTGCATGCAGGTCAGCCTTTCAGCTCATTAAGAGAGATCTGAACCAATGATGAACGTGTAACGTAATGACTGGGCTGTACAGGACCTGGAGGGGGCTGGGCGGTACCACCAGAACCAGCTGCAGACGGCCCAGGAGCTCCAGGACCGCGCTGCACAGGGACGAGCCTCCTCCAATCTGGGTAGGATTCACTTTATACATGAGACAGGTTTATTCTTCTTCCATCAGAGATAAGAGCCTCTGCCTTTTGAAAAAAATGTTTATTATATATTCATAAGATATTATTAAAAAAAGACAAAAACAATCTTGCTGGCATTACTATGTGGATATCAAAGAAACTTCAAAGTGATCAGCAGACGCCTCTGATGAAGACTGGCAGATGTCACTCGAGTCGAAACATGTCAGGAGATCAAAGTAGATTTCCAAAAGAACAGTTGTCTGAATAAATAAAACATCTTACACTCGTCTGATCTTCAGCTGCTTCCATGATGAAATGAAACCAACTGGTTTGTTATGCTAGCTTTAAATCCTTCCAAATGTAAGGTAACAGGTTCAGTGCCTGCTTACAATTTTCTAGCATCAACAGTGGAAATGTCCTTATTCCTGCTCTCTTCATCTCTTCTCCTTCTCTTCAGCTTGTCAAGAACCTTCCTGAAGGTCCAGCTGAAAGCTGGGCTAGAGAAGCAGTAGACCACAGGGTTGAGAACGCTGTTGAAGTATGTGAAACACACCGAGGTGTAGAAGGCCAGGTTGGCCTTTTCAAAGTAAGAGCACTCGTCGTACCAAACCTTGAGGATCCACACGGAGAGGCGGGACATGGTGCTGGGCAGAAAACAGGTGATGAAGATCAGCGCCACGGCCAGGACAAACTGCACGGCCTGTTTGATCTTCCCTCTCCTCTCCATGGGTCTTCTCGTCAGCTGCCAGGCGATCCTGACACTGCAGAAGGCCACGATGGAGGTGGGGTGCTTGGGTGTGGGTGGTTGGGGGGGGCAGGATGCTGGGGTGGCGGGATGCGCTGGGTGCTCAGCTGCTTGGGGCTTCCTCGGATGTGTGTGTGGAGGGCGGTGGCTGCCTCTTAGCCTGGGATCTTGGGAGCATCTGGGGGGTTGCTCGGCCGTGGGTGGGTTACCTGGGGCTCCCTGGCCCCCACTCTTTCTGCTGTCCTGGCGGCATCTGTGGGCCCGGGGAAGTTCCTGGGTTTGCGGTAACGGTTCTTGCACATATACTGGTATACGATGCACTGGCACGCCTTGGGATGTGGGATAAAACTCACACTGGGCTTAATTTTAGACACGTTAATCCCAAATACCTGCTTTAGGTACTACCACTCACTCATTCCCCCTGTCCACAGCCACCACCATTATAGCTAAGCTTCACACTTGTCACTATACTGGCTTGATTACACAACATAATAAGCACAATATATTCTACAACTTCACATCTCACCCTCACTGTAAAACAATCTATTCTTCCCCACCTTTTCTATTTCCTACCTTGAGTCTCTCCTCCCTGCTCCCTATCCCTTCCCCCTACCCTTAGGTGTAACACTGCTCTCCCTTTTTATATCCTCCCTATAATAAAAGAGTTCTTACCCTTCCTTAGGGAGGGCTGGTGATGGTCACAATTAAGCAATAAAATAATTCAATTTATTTTATTGCAATAACAAAACATGCATTGCTGTCTCATAATGATTGCACTTCTTGTAGTGTTGACCTTTGACAGTATGTACAGACAAGTTAAAAAAAAAAAAAAAAATTTTTTTTTTTTTAAATATCCGAAATATTGAATACAAAAAATTAATTTTGTAGATTTAGATTTTTTTATTTGTTTTTTATTTCGAACATGTAAACAGAAAATATTCACATTTCAGTTTACAATTTATATTACCGAAGTAGAAGAACTACATACTTATTTAATCCTATCCATAAATCCCTTCTTTTTTTTTTTTTTGGTAATTAACGAGCTTCTCACCGGAGGTGTAAAGAGTACTGAAATATCATACTCAAGTAGAAGTACTGTAAGTTACTTGATTGAAATTGTACTCAAATGTTTTGATTCCAGTCAGTGATGTAACATCATGGTGATAGGACCCGGTGCAAATTTTTTTTTTTTGTGCCCCCACCCTAAACACAAGTACATGCACACACACGCTTGGACACACATAGGCACAGCAAGTGAAAACTTCCTTCTATAAAATCTTAATGTGTCTGTACTGTTTTATTTATTATTTGCAACTTAACGCCACATTTTTCACAAATGTGTTTTTGTCAACTATCCAAAATCTATGAAAGAGAACAGGTGAACGACATAGTATGTAATAGATTAAATCAAATACAGAAAATGTAAATGTCTGGTGTAAACGCAGCATTACGGTGCCTGGAACCTGGTGCACCATCAATAGTTACGCCTGTGATTCCAGTCTCACATGTTTGATATTTGTCTTTTAGAAGCAGTCAGTCCAGCTGCTTCCCTGGTCCTGTACCCAGCACCACCAGGACCACCACCAGAACCAGTAGCAGTAGCAGCAGCAGTAGCAGTACCACCACCAGCAGTAGCAGGAGGAGGAGGAGGATCATACCTGGAGAGAGGAGGAGCTCCAAAGTTCAATCGCAAGTGAGTCAGCATTAAAAAATGTGTCTGAATGAGCGTGTTCTTCTCAGGTGTTTATCAGTCATGAATCCAACGTTAATGAAAAAGCAACATTTCTTATCCATTGGAAGTCTAAATGTGACTGTAACATGTGTTGGCTCCGCCCTCAGGACGGGATCATCTCTCCAGAACTGGACACTGGCTTCATTAGATCAGAGAGCAGCCCCCTCCCCCCTTCTCCTGTCCACCAGATGGCGACAGAGAGGTGAGACCAGCAACATACATGTATTTTATTATTATTACGTGATGAAAACATGGAGAGATATTCTCTTTTACTTTGAAAGGACTGCTTTCAATCTAAAGCTGACTACATCCTTTTGTCCACAATCCTTACATTGAAATAAATAAAACAAAAAAATACAAAATCAAAAGAAGAAATAAGTAAAGAAAATAGGGATTTGATATTATCACCATCCTTTGGTACCAATTCGATAAATATTTATTGTGATTCTACGGAAGCAGATTAGGGCCAAATTTGATAATGAAAATAATTTTGGGCAAATCAACATTAAAGTTGAAAAGACGAAATTAAAGTTGAAAAGATGAAATTCAATTTGAAATTTCAAAAACGAACTCAAAATACAACATGGTGATAAAAGTCAAAGGTTTGCTAATAAAGTTTAAATAATTATTCTCTTCATCAAAGTTGGCCTTAATCCACTTCTATACAGTTCAATAATAACGATTATTGAAACTCACTGAGACATTTTTTTACAGACCACGGGAACATAAACGACACTGCATGTAGGGTTAGAAAAAAATAAATAAATATATTGATATTTATTATCTTTACACAAAATAAAATTGTGATATATACATGAATCAATATTTTTCCCCCTCTCTTATTAAAAAACCTGTTTATTTTCTTATTAAAATCTATGGAGGAATTAGTCATAAATAAATAAGTCCCCTTCAAAATAAAAGCAGTGTTTTAATGTGGATATAGTGTTGTTTTGGACTTCCTGTGATTGCTGAGTCATGGTTTTGTCCTCCAGTGTCCGATTGTTCTGCTGTGATTCCATTGAGTCCATCTCTGCTGAGGAAAGCTCCAGGAATCCTCCGTCTGTTTTTCACCCGCCCACAAACGCCAGCACGGCTCAGCAGGAGAAAAGTGGGAGGAGCCGCAGCCTCTACTGCTCGTCACCGCAGCGTGTCACATGCAGCAGTAAGAACAGTCATTTCCCCTTTAACGACCCTCATTTATCACCCGTTCCTACGCTACATCTGGGCCGTAGCACCACACTTTGGGCCCTGGGTACTAACCCTCTTCTTGGGCCCCTACTGTAAGTTATGTGCACTTGTGTCTGATTCCAGGGATGAGATCCAATGTTCAGCCTCCTGCTCTGATGTCCAGATCCACTCAGACCTCAGCAGCAGTGGAGAGGAGCAGCCGGACGCCACAGCACCGTGAGAACCTTCTTTATTCAACCAGTTCAGAGTTCTCAGTGAGAGAAACGTCTCTGATTTATATCAACTAAACAGCTTCCTCACATTCACATCAGGGAAAGGAAACCAGGAGAGACACTGGTTATGATGAACATGGCAAAAATCATCATGAAATCTGGTGAAAAGAGGTTAAAAGTGACAATAATGGGTCAACATATAAACATTAGGTGTAAAAGTGGTAGAAAGGGTTTATAAGTGCTGAACATGTCTGGAAAGTCAAAAAAATGTGTAGAAAAGACATTAAAATGTGATGTAGAAGTGTCAGAAATGGGAGTAATGTAGCAAATTTAAATTAAAAGGAGCAAAAATATGGAAAGAAAAAGTGATGAAAATAGGTTAAAATATGGTGAGTTTGGTGAAGTTACAGAAAAATGATAAAAATAAGCAAAAATGGGCTGAAATTGTTCAAAAGATATTCACACACACACACACACTTTCTTCTGACTGAGCACTCACTGAATGGAACTCCTAACCTGCTTTATGATTGGCAGACTGTTGCAGAGACTCCGCCCCTCATCGGGTCAGACCAGTGAAGAGCCAACACAACCGTGCTCTTTTTCTACGCCAGTTTCTGCCAGGGTGTCCACCTCAAAAACTGTAAGTACACACACACACACACACACACAATATACAAAATAACTCCACAAACACACAAAACAACAAAAAGACTCAAAATAATATGAAAAACACCGAAATGGATTAGAAAAATACACAAAGGAACAAAAAATGTAACAAAACCCCAACAAAACAACAAATAATTAATCCAAAAATACACAGAATGATGTTATGACTTCACAAACACAACAGACACACAAACCATTAAAAAAATGACTCCAAATATGCAAAAAAAACAAAAACACACTATCTGATTGGTTGTTATTCTAATGACTGTAGATCATGTGACCCTCAGATCAGATACGATCAGTTTTGTGGATCGCTGCGTTTTGTTATTTTTGTAGTCATTTTGTGTATTTATTTATTTATTTGTTTCATTTTAATTTTGTGTGTTTTTGGAGTATTTTGTTTACTGTTGCTGTAGAAAAAGGTTTGTTTACAAGTCCCTCCCTCACATTTAGATTAAAATAATAGTGGCCGATGATCTGGATGTTCCCCACCCTGCACACAATGAGACGCTGAGAAGTTTAATAAATAAATATATAAATAAATACATGAATGAATGAATCAATCAATCAATCAATCAATCGTGCAGTGACTTTCCCGTGATGTTTCTACTTTACTCCAAACGTCTCAGGCTGCATGTGATGCTCTGAATAAATGGCTGTGAAACACAAATCTATTTTCTAAAGCGGTGTTTCTCAAATCTTAAACAACTGTATTTCTATACTTTCACTTTGTGAAATATAACTCTAGTTCAACTAAAATATATATATATATATATATATATATATCTTTGGGTTTGCCAGAAATTCTAAATATGAAAATGTGGTCATGATCCACTAAATACTGTTTATTTCACTTCTTTACAAAGTGAGATTGTTTAAAATGTGTGTTATCAATCATTATGATCTATAGATGTTTTTAAATAGTTTTCTAAGTTAAATGTTGAAGTGGGACAAAGGGTTTGAGAACCACTGATCTAAACCAATAACAGACTGTGTTGTGTTCCTCTCAGGTTCTACCCCTCCCCTCCCCTCACAGCGGGTCACGGTTGGGGTTTTGAGGTCACACTGAGGCCACGCCCTCATTGGACAGAGCCATCAGAGCCGCTGAGAGCATGAAGAGATCGTCCAGTCGCATGGTTGACTCTCTGTCTGCAGGCCTGCACCTCCGGCAGCACCTCGCTACCCCGCTCTGGACTCAATCTTGATGATGTGATCATCCAACAGTTTAAGAGCTTTCTCAGTGTTGAGGATAGAGAGAAGCGTTTGATGTGTTCCTGCACTCAGCACTTCCTGTCCTATGGAAAAACGCTCATTTAAATATGGCGTCTATAGTAGTGGGCGTGCACTGTAACGTTTCTCACTCAACGTTCTTGAAGCCAAAATACGACACTTAGGGGCGTTTCCATCTTGCAGACTACTAGTGGCTCAGTGTTAGTGAATCTGGGTCATCAATGGTCCAACTTATCATCAAGTCCAACACCTGGTGCTGATGGTGTGAAGAAAAGCTGAAAGAGCTGATGGAGAATCACACGCTCTCAGGAACATGTCCTACCTTTGGATCACGTTGGAAGAAGTTCTGGATCTTGAATAACTGTTGTTACTTGTTGTGTCAATAAAAATGCCTTTAGTTTCATTTATTTTTTTGTTTTATTCCTTCTCACTGACTTCATTCCTGTTAAATTACAAACTACGACTGTTAAAGATGGTGACAAGGTCTTTGTTTTTTAAAGATTGTGTGGGTGTGTGTGGAGCAAATATCTCCCCGACGCAGTGTCAGTTCGACCTGAAACTCGGTCGATGGGTTCCAAATACCCCAAGTGTGTGTATCTGTTATTTTGGAGTCATTTGGTCATTTCAAAATGTTTATTTTAATTTTATTTCACTTCTGGACGGCCCCGAAATGAAACCTATTCAGCTTTTGACCTCAGGGTGTGAGGGGGCGCTAGCGCACCATCTATATCTATTTCACTGCACAGCTCACTTCCGGTGCGTGAATGAGCCTCCGTGGACTTCTCTTTTCTCTTTTGAGGAAAAATACTTCAAAACGTTTATTTTCACGTTAGTTTGATTGTTTTCTATTTAGACCGGACAGAACTCACCCGGAAGTTATTGACGGCAATGGCTGCTGTGTTGAAAGCTGCACATTTTTTCGTGGCGCGTGTGTGTGAGAACCAACGGAGGAGTTTACAGTCTCAGGTAGAGTCTCACACACACACACACACATTGATCAGGTGGGCTTCACTATCGATCACCGTCTACGTGACATGCGTGCAGGTATGTGAGTGAATAACGGACCACCATTTAGTCGGGTTACAGTCTGTGTCACGACACCCGTCCATAGGGTGATAGTGAGTGTAGTGTTATGCTCTGAGTCAGATCTAAGTGTTTACATGTCGCTACATAGTGAAGGTCACCTGATTACTGCAGCTTCTCTCACGACACACCTGCCACTACATCTAACTACTGACAATAGAGAAGTTTAGTGAAAGTTAGGCAGGTACACGTGGATGGACTGGTGCATATGAATTTAGAATGGATTCCCCCCAACACACACCAAACAACAAAAATATGAAAATGACTCAAAATACACAAAACTTAATAATTAAACAAAAAATACACAAAAGACAACAGAAATGCAAAAAACTACACTAAAAAAAATACAAAATGACTCCAGAATCACACTACAAATGCAACAAAAAACAATAATTATACAAAAAATGCATAAATGACGTAAAACAAAAAAACTAAACAATATTTATACAGGAAGTACACAAAACAACAGAAATGCACAAAAAATATTCAAAAGGCACCAAAACACATGAAATGACTCCAAAAAACTTGTACTACAGAAAAATACACCAAACAACAACAAAAATATGAAAATGACTCAATATACACAAAACTAAATATTTATACAAAAAATACACTAAAATGACAACAGAAATGCACAAAACTACATCAAAAAAAAAAAAAAAAAATGCACAAAATGACTCCAGAATAACACTACAATGGCAACAACAAACAATAATTAAAACAGAAAATATAAAAATGAGTAAAAAAAAAAAAAAAAGCCAACGAATGTCTCATAGAATTAAACCAGGGAAATTGCACACGTTATTTTACTTTGCACCTGCAAATATACCCCTTAATAATACTACAGAGTATGTTATTATTATGCCCGTAACTGACAACTCTCCTTAAGCGCCCACTATATGAATGCATACTTCTGACGGGGACTGTACTAGTCTATACTATAATTCAAGGGAGGTAGGTGTGTGTGCGTGCGTGCGTGCAGAGCAAATATCTCCCCGACGCGATGCCAGTTCAACCTGAAACTCGGTCGACGGGTTCCAAATACCCCAAGTGTGTGTATCTGTTATTTTGGAGTCATTTGGTCATTTCAAAATGTTTATTTTAATTTTATTTCACTTCTGGACGGCCCCGAAATGAAACCTATTCAACTTTTGACCTCAGGGTGTGAGGGTGTGCTGAAACCATCAGCCACTGGTGAGTCTTTTACAGACAACATTCCCAACCCGTTCAATTCTCCATCTGGAAAACTGCAGATTGTCTGTGGTGCCGTGCATGGAAGCTAAGCTCTGACCACTCGGTTCAAAGGTAAACAATGATTTTTGTTTTTTTTTAAATAAGACAGCCGAATAGTAGATAATAATTTAATTTACTTACTCACTCGTAGTTTGGAGCTTTACGTTTTGTTTTGCGCAGTTTTGTTGTATTTCTGATTGGCACTACAATGTCTATGGAGTTTGGTTATCAGCGTCTCAAACATTTCCCGGGAACACATACACAAGGTATTTATTTATTTATAATTAAAAATATACTAAATGAGTAAAATAAAACAAAAAACGAAACAATATTTATACTAAAAGTGAACAAAAAGACAATTGAAAGATTAAAAAAACCACACAAAATGACTTAAAAAAAAACGTACATTACAGAAAAATACACCACACAACAAAATATAAAAATGACTCCAAAGACACAAAACTAAATATTTATACAAAAAATTACAACAGAATGACATTACAATGGCAACAAAAAATTATAATTATACAGAAACACAGCAGAAAGATACAAAAATACACATGACTCCAAAAAACATACATTACAGAAAAATTCACCAAACAAAATTATAAAAGTGAGTTAAAAAAAAAAAAAACAACACATTTATCATGTTCATGTCTCATACAATTAAACCAGGGAAATTGCACATGCTGTTTTATTTTGCACCCGCAAATAAACCCCTTTATAACACTACAGAGTACAGAGTATGTACACTCTACAAATTAAGATCTTATGTGCTCTGAAAAAGGAACGGAAAAAATCTGTTAACTGTAGCAGCTGTAAACCTGTATTAACTTTGGCCAATGGAAAAAACGAACCTTTCATTTTTAACCAATCACATCTGCCTGTGTGTGTTTAATGTTTCTGTTTGTATCATGTTTACTGTGAAGAGTCAAAATATGAGCCAAATAAGAACACACTGCAGAGTTAGAGGCAGCATGTCACTATTAGACATAATGGAACAGATACATTGAATAGTTTAGTTTAAGTTTAGTTGAAGGTCTCTGCAAGGTGTTGTTCCTGTGCATGAGCCTCAGCAGCTGATTTATTTCCTTTGCTTTGTAGTTTGTTCCTCCATGAATCATTTGTGATCTTTAATCTCTCGTCTTCAGTGTGTCTTTGACTGAAGCTTTTCTTGTTGTCCATCCTCAGAGTAAATCTTTGTCACCAAGAAAAAAAGAATTCTATAATGCTGAGGCCAAAGTGGATGCTCTTCTCCAGTCCGTTCAGAACCCTGGCTGGATTAACAACATCAAATGTAAGTCTACTATGCAGACATGTTGACACAGCAACCTTAAAGATAACGGTGAAAGTGTGCAATCAGCTGACTAAAAGTTTGATGTGTTTGGTTTTAGAGAAACAAAAGGAAACGAAGTCGGACCAAAGCTGGGAAAGCTGAGATGTTTGCAACAACACCCCAACATCCATCTGATTGGACTCAGTAAACATGGACACCAACCAACGACACTACACTCATCAGCAGCAGCAGTACCAGAGCCTAATTTGGGCCGGGTCCTGCCGGAGCAAGATTATTTTGTAAATTTAGGTTTTTTTTAATTATATTTGATATATTTTAGGGTAGGCACTGTACGTAGATGACCTGAGACTATTGAGTCACTTGTAACAGATCGTTATAGAAACCAAGTGCTCCATATTTCTGTGCTCCATAGCAACCTGCACAAACAAACCAACTTGCCTTTGAAGTGCAGCTGACTTTCATCTCCAGCATAGAAAACCTTCATTCTTCAATTATTTCAACAGAAATGAATCTCCCTTAATATTCTCCATTGCTATTTGATTTTGAGAAAACTTTGTTTTATCTGCACCAAAAGTTTGCAAAACAGCTTTCAGACGACTTTTTCAAACAACTCAAAGTAAGAGATTTTAATGTGAGATTATGCTTCCAAACTTAATGTGACAGTGGCCTGCTTCTAATAGTTTCTACATAAACATCTTAGAAATGATCAATACAGAGAAATGCAATGTAACCATTATTGATATCAATGAGATGTCTTTCATCTTTGCTGTGATAAATTTGAGCAGCTGTTTAGCAGTCAACCATGTTATTATTGAACCTTGGTTAGTGTGTGAATTATTACACTGCAATAGATCCCAGTTAGTGTGTGTTAATGTTTCTGTTTGTATCATGTTTACTGTAAAAAAACTAAATATGAGCCAAATAAGAACACACTGCAGAGTTAGAGGCAGCATGTCACTATTAGGCATAATGGAACAGATACATTGAATAGTTTAGTTTAAGTTTAGTTGAAAGTCTCTGCAAGGTGTTGTTGCTGTGCATGAGCCTCAGCAGCTGATTTATTTCCTTTGTTTTGTTTCACATCAGCCCAAATATCAACATGAAGTGGAAAAAAGAGGACTGGAATCGTCTCCATTCTGAGGGTTCAGATGAGATGAACAACCTCCCAAAGTCAATCTTCTCCTGATGTTCAAAAGCCAGTTTCTAATGACGTAAGACATCACCAAAACACAAATTGTGCTCTATATTCCTGTGTCATATTTTTATCAGTGAATTTATATTGTTGTGAACACTGTTGTGAACAAATACCTCGGTCAACGGGTAAGTTAGTTTGTTCCTCCATGAATCATTTGTGATCTTTAATCTCTCGTCTTCAGTGTGTCTTTGACTGAAGCTTTTCTTGTTGTCCATCCTCAGAGTAAATCTTTGTCACCAAGAAAAAAAGAATTCTATAATGCTGAGGCCAAAGTGGATGCTCTTCTCCAGTCCGTTCAGAACCCTGGCTGGATTAACAACATCAAATGTAAGTCTACTATGCAGACATGTTGACACAGCAACCTTAAAGATAATGGTGAAAGTGTGTAATCAGCTGACTAAAAGTTTGATGTGTTTGGTTTTAGAGAAACAAAGGGAAATGAAGTCGGACCAAAGCTGGGAAAGCTGAGATGTTTGCAACAACACCCCAACATCCATCTGATTGGACTCAGTAAACATGGACACCAACCAACGACACTACACTCATCAGCAGCAGCAGTACCAGAGCCTAATTTGGGCCGGGTCCTGCCGGAGCAAGATTATTTTGTAAATTTAGGTTTTTTTTAATTATATTTGATATATTTTAGGGTAGGCACTGTACGTAGATGACCTGAGACTATTGAGTCACTTGTAACAGATCGTTATAGAAACCAAGTGCTCCATATTTCTGTGCTCCATAGCAACCTGCACAAACAAACCAACTTGCCTTTGAAGTGCAGCTGACTTTCATCTCCAGCATAGAAAACCTTCATTCTTCAGTTATTTCAACAGAAATGAATCTCCCTTAATATTCTCCATTGCTATTTGATTTTGAGAAAACTTTGTGTTTTATCTGCACCAAAAGTTTGCAAAACAGCTTTCAGACGACTTTTTCAAACAACTCAAAGTAAGAGATTTTAATGTGAGATTATGCTTCCAAACTTAATGTGACAGTGGCCTGCTTCTAATAGTTTCTACATAAACATCTTAGAAATGATCAATACAGAGAAATGCAATGTAACCATTATTGATATCAATGAGATGTCTTTCATCTTTGCTGTGATAAATTTGAGCAGCTGTTTAGCAGTCAACCATGTTATTATTGAACCTTGGTTCAACATTTTTTATTTTTATTTTTTTGAAGAGCAAGAACGGCAGGAGTGTATTGAGGAGGTAAAAATCTTGACCCTTTCTGTTCTTCTGTAGAATTATCTACTTAATAATGTGACTGTGCCCAACACTTTCAGGACCAAACAGCCGTAATTGGTGGCCATTACGTGGTCCAACAGAATCATCTTGCCACAGTCCTTCATGATCACGCTTATGCTACCAAAAAACTTCAGGGCCAGACACACTTCACCCAAATTATGGACGCCTTGCCTGAAGCTGAGTACCGGTAACCACAAAATCCAGGGACCATAAATGTCCCCCCTGTTCCTAATGTCGTCCACATGCAGGATGCACAATATGTATGTCTTGTGACTGACTCGTGACCATGCTTTTACACTGTGTATTTGTGATTTGTTCTCTCAGAAGGAAGGAAAAGGTGACAGACAAGCCGTATGTTAAAAAGCCCCTCAACGCTTTCATGCACTTCTTAAAAAAGAATAGGGCATCTGCGGAGGCGGAGTTGGGCACGAGGACGAGTGCTGTGGTGAATAAACACCTCGGTCAACGGGTAAGTTAATTTGTTCTTCCAGGAATCATCTGTGATCTTTAAACTCTGGTCCTAAGTGTGTGTGACTGATGCTTTTCTACAGTGGAAATTGTTGTTACCAGAACAGAGAGAAGTATATGTTGAAGAGGCCAGAGTGGATTCTCTCCTGCACTTATTTGCGAACCCCGACTGGAGTAATAAAATCAACTATGTAAGTCCACATACATGTTGACACAGCAACCTTAAAGATGACGGTGAAAGTGTTTTATCAGCTGACGAAAAGTTTTATGTTTGATTTTAGAGACACAAGAAAAAACGACTGTCGCCCAAAGTTCGTGAGGAGAAAAAGAAATAATCACCCCAGCATCCATCAGACAGGAATCAGAAAACATGGACACCACTCAACAACCCTACATTAATCACCATCAGCGGCACCAACAGCACCTACTGGACTTTCTCTCTCTTCTATTGTAAATCACACGTTTTGTAAATAAAATGTCAAATTAAATATTTAAGTTTTTTATTTAAAAATACAAACGTGAACTCACAGACACACACCACCTGTTTCTACACATGTCTAACTACCCCTTTTTAAGTTAAGTATTTAAGCAAATAATACGTCCACCATCACTAACCACTAAAGGTGAAAGTAACAGATTTACAAATACTCACGTTACTGGAATTGAGTTGCTTTTATGGTTCATGTACTTTTTAAGTGATTAACAGACATTGTGAAACTACAAAAAATGAAATGACCAGACAACAATCAAATGCATCACATCATAGCCGACCAACCAGATTAAACGTAATGCACTGTGCCAAAACAGCATTAGATGAAGGTATTTAGTAATTAAGTTCCAAATGTGCAAGATTAGGTTTCTTCCTTTTTAAATTTATACATGAGATGTTTACTGTATGCAAGGGAACCGTGGTAAGATTTATCACCAAAAATAAACGTGGGGATGAAAGTAACAAGTAACCTTTACTGTAATATTTAATTAAGCTTATTTTTAATTATACTTGATTTTTTAATTATGTATGACTTACATGTACTTGTACTTGTACAATTTCGATCAGTACTTCTATTTGAGTAGGATATATCAGTACTCTTTACTCCTCTGCTTACTTAAATAAAATGTATAACAGAGTGATTTATCACCTTCAAATAACAGGCCACACACACACAAGAGCCAAACTGAGGAAATCAACTTGAAAACCAACAAATAAAAGTATGGAGCTATTTTTAGTTGAGATAATACAGAATATCACAACAGGGACACTGAACATAAGGAATATTCACACTGTTAAAACAGTCTATAGAAGTTTTACTAGTTACAACACAAAACCCAACAAATTAAAGAAAAAGTGCAGTTTCTATCAAATTCTAAATAAATCAAAAAGTGATACTTCAAGTAAAAACCCTTCTATGCATTCGTCTATGCCGGGATACCACATCCCACAATGCAATGCGCCAAACTTTTCCAACAATGTCAATAAACCAAATGTTTACAGTGGACATCAAAACAAAGTTTCGAGCAACAGTTTCAACCTTTTCCATCTTTTTTTGCTGATCATTGGTTTATCGATCTGTGAGGCCACAGCTATACCTCTGTTTTAGATACTTTTGTCACTTACAGAGATGTCTTGTTTGCCACAGCTCATCGGCTTTATTCATCAACAGCTAACGACTCATTTGATTAACATCATTCAGCACGTACATGTTATTGTAGCTGAATGGAAGCCAAACATAAGTAAGTCATTAAAATGTGCCGAGGATGATTAAAATATCTGCACAAGTCATTTTTTTTAAACAATTTGAGGCCATTTTGGCTTATTTTTACCCTTTTTCTGCAGCTACGTCAAACTTTCCATATTTTAACCTTTTATCACTTTTTTTTGACATATTTTTGCTCCTTTTAATGCATTTTTGCAAAATTACTCCCATTTCTGCCACTTCCCCATCACATTGAAATGCCTTTTCTGCACTGATAAACCCTTTTTTTAATTATATTTGATATATTTTAGGGTAGGCACTGTACGTAGATGACCTGAGACTATTGAGTCACTTGTAACAGATCGTTATAGAAACCAAGTGTTCCATTTTTCTGTGCTCCATAGCAACCTGCACAAACAAACCAACTTGCCTTTGAAGTGCAGCTGACTTTCATCTCCAGCATAGAAAACCTTCATTCTTCAGTTATTTCAGCAGAAATGAATCTCCCTTAATATTCTCCATTGCTATTTGATTTTAAGAAAACTTTGTGTTTTATCTGCACCAAAAGTTTGCAAAACAGCTTTCAGACGACTTTTTCAAACAACTCAAAGTAAGAGATTTTAATGTGAGATTATACTTCCAAACTTAATGTGACAGTGGCCTGCTTCTAATAGTTTCTACATAAACATCTTAGAAATGATCAATACAGAGGAATGCAATGTAACCATTATTGATATCAATGAGATGTCTTTCATGAGCAGCTGTTTAGCAGTCAACCATGTTATTATTGAACCTTGGTTAGTGTGTGAATTATTACACTGCAATAGATCCCAGTTAGTGTGTGTCAATGTTTCTGTTTGTATCATGTTTACTGTAAAGAAACTAAATATGAGCCAAATAAGAACACACTGCAGAGTTAGAGGCAGCATGTCACTGTTAGACATAATGGAACAGATACATTGAATAGTTTAGTTTAAGTTTAGTTGAAGGTCTCTGCAAGGTGTTGTTCCTGTGCATGAGCCTCAGCAGCTGATTTATTTCCTTTGCTTTGTTTCACATCAGCCCAAATATCAAGATGAAGTGGAATAAAGAGGACTGGAATCGTCTCCATTCTGAGGGTTCAGATGTGTTTAACAACCTCCCAAGTCAATCTTCTCCTGATGTTCAAAAGCCAGTTTCTAATGACGTAAGACATCACGATACACAAATTATGCTCTATATTCCTGTGTCATTGTTTTATCAGTGAATTTATATTGGTAGAAGTTAAAGGTATAAGAAAATGGTGAACGCACAATATGAAATGAAATATGATAAAGGGCTCACAATAACTAATACTCACAATAAAATATCAAAAATGAAAAAAACAAACAAAAAACAAATAGATTTGTTGAAAAACAGAAGTTCCAAGGACAGTTTGGTCGGTCGCTGTTTCATCCCGACACGCAACCGACGGAGCATCTATCATGTAAACACTGCGTCTGAGTTACTAACAGTGCTTGTTTGTGATGCAAGATGGTGCCAAAACATCACATGATCTTGTTCTCTGCCAATAGTAAAAATCAATTGTAATAGTGGGTTTTTAACACATTGAGGGCAGTCACTCCGACATTTTACAACAAAATACGACAAATTGAAATACTTTGACAAAAATGTTGAGAGTTGTACCAGGATCAATCAACAACACTACTTAGTACCAAAATACATATGTATTCAGCAGAAAAAGTGCTTTTGGGGTGAGGTACTCTTTAAAGATGAGGCTTTGGTTCAATAGTTCTTTCTCTAACTTTGGATGATTGATGCCAATATTGTGGTTCTCTGCATGATTCATGTAAAATGCTTGTAAATATCACTGATCTAATGCTTACATTACCCTGTTACTAATACATGATGTCACTGATCTGCTCACTGATCCTCTTTCCTCCCTCAGATCCTGGAGGACATTTTTGATTTTGATTTCTTTGAAGAGCAAGAACGGCAGGAGTGTATTGAGGAGGTAAAAATCTTGACCCTTTCTGTTCTTCTGTAGAATTATCTACTTAATAATGTGACTGTGCCCAACACTTTCAGGACCAAACAGCCGTAATTTGTGGCCATTACGTGGTCCAACAGAATCATCTTGCCACAGTCCTTCATGATCACGCTTATGCTACCAAAAAACTTCAGGGCCAGACACACTTCACCCAAATTATGGACGCCTTGCCTGAAGCTGAGTACCGGTAAGCACAAAATCCAGGGACCATAAATGTCCCCCCTGTTCCTAATGTCGTCCACATGCAGGATGCACAATATGTATGTCTTGTGACTGACTCGTGACCATGCTTTTACACTGTGTATTTGTGATTTGTTCTCTCAGAAGGAAGGAAAAGGTGACAGAAAAGCCGTATGTTAAAAAGCCCCTCAACGCTTTCATGCACTTCCTAAAAAAGAACAGGGCATCTGCGGAGGCGGAGTTGGGCACGAGGACGAGTGCTGTGGTGAATAAACACCTCGGTCAACGGGTAAGTTCATTTGTTCTTCCAGGAATCATCTGTGATCTTTAAACTCTGGTCCTAAGTGTGTGTGACTGATGCTTTTCTACAGTGGAAATTGTTGTCACCAGAACAAAGAGAAGTATATGTTGAAGAGGCCAGAGTGGATTCTCTCCTGCACTTATTTGCGAACCCCGACTGGAGTAATAAAATCAACTATGTAAGTCCACATACATGTTGACACAGCAACCTTAAAGATGACGGTGAAAGTGTTTTATCAGCTGACGAAAAGTTTTGTTTGATTTTAGAGACACAAGAAAAAACGACTGTCGCCCAAAGTTCGTGAGGAGAAAAAGAAATAATCACCCCAGCATCCATCAGACAGGAATCAGAAAACATGGACACCACTCAACAACCCTACATTAATCACCATCAGCGGCACCAACAGCACCTACTGGACTTTCTCTCTCTTCTATTGTAAATCACACGTTTTGTAAATAAAATGTCAAATTAAATATTTAAGTTTTTTATTTAAAAATACAAACGTGAACTCACAGACACACACCACCTGTTTCTACACATGTCTAACTACCCCTTTTTAAGTTAAGTATTTAAGCAAATAATACGTCCACCATCACTAACCACTAAAGGTGAAAGTAACAGATTTACAAATACTCACGTTACTGGAATTGAGTTGCTTTTATGGTTCATGTACTTTTTAAGTGATTAACAGACATTGTGAAACTACAAAAAATGAAATGACCAGACAACAATCAAATGCATCACATCATAGCCGACCAACCAGATTAAACGTAATGCACTGTGCCAAAACAGCATTAGATGAAGGTATTTAGTAATTAAGTTCCAAATGTGCAAGATTAGGTTTCTTCCTTTTTAAATTTATACATGAGATGTTTACTGTATGCAAGGGAACCGTGGTAAGATTTATCACCAAAAATAAACGTGGGGATGAAAGTAACAAGTAACCTTACTGTAAAATTTAATTAAGCTTGTTTTTAATTATACTTGATTTTTTAATTATGTATGACTTACATGTACTTGTACAATTTCGATCAGTACTTCTATTTGAGTAGGATATATCAGTACTCTTTACTCCTCTGCTTACTTAAATAAAATGTATAACAGAGTGATTTATCACCTTCAAATAACAGGCCACACACACACACGAGCCAAACTGAGGAAATCAACTTGAAAACCAACAAATAAAAGTATGGAGCTATTTTTAGTTGAGATAATACAGAATATCACAACAGGGACACTGAACATAAGGAATAGTCACACTGTTAAAACAGTCTATAGAAGTTTTACTAGTTACAACACAAAACCCAACAAATTAAAGAAAAAGTGCAGTTTCTATCAAATTCTAAATAAATCAAAAAGTGATACTTCAAATCAAGTAAAAACCCTTCTATGCATTCGTCTATGCCGGGATACCACATCCCACAATGCAATGGGCCAAACTTTTCCAACAATGTCAATAAACCAAATGTTTACAGTGGACGTCAAAACAAAGTTTCGAGCAACAGTTTCAACCTTTTCCATCTTTTTTTGCTGATCATTGGTTTATCGATCTGTGAGGCCACAGCTATACCTCTGTTTTAGATACTTTTGTCACTTACAGAGATGTTTTGTTTGCCACAGCTCATCGGCTTTATTCATCAACAGCAAACGACTCATTTGATTAACATCATTCAGCACGTACATGTTATTGTAGCTGAATGGAAGCCAAACATAAGTAAGTCATTAAAATATCTGCACAAGTTAAGTCATTTTTTTTAAACATTTTGAGGCCATTTTTCTGCAGCTACGTCAAACTTTCCATATTTTAACCTTTTTTTATCACTTTTTCTTGACACATTTTTGCTCCTTTTAATGCATTTTTGCGACATTACTCCCATTTCTGCCACTTCCCCATCACATTGAAATGCCTTTTCTGCACTGATAAACCCTTTCCACCACTTTTACACTTAATGTCACATATGTTGACCCATTATTGTTACTGTTAACCTCTTTTCACCATATTTCATGCTTATTTTTTGCCAATTTATCCACATTCACGCCAGTTTAAATTGTTCTCACATTTCTGCCAATTTTAAGCCAATATTGTCTAAAAAAAAAAAACCGGACCAGCCCACCAAGACGATGCCCACCCATGTATATTAGGGCTGGTACATCACGATATGATACTGTCATTGCCCACGATAACGATTATATCATGATACAGCGATATCATACATTATGATATCTGTCACTGAAGAAATTCAGAATTTATTGACTGCACTGAATCCATTTCACAGGAAATACAAAACATTGTATGAATGACAGACAAGTAAAAAAGTGTATACTGCACAGTGTCTCTTCTTAACACACACACACGCACAAGTGCACGCGCAGGCGCACACACACACACACACAAATCACCACCTCTGCACTAAGAAATGTTAAATGCTAAATAAACAGTTTTTTTTTTTGCACCCGCACATATACCCCTTCAAATGCTATTTAACTACATGTCATAAAATACTCTTCAGTAGTAGTATTTATGTATGTGACAAACAAACCTTATGTATCCTTGACAGTCAGGCTAACGCTGTTAAGATGTTTAGCAAGTTTGTTTACATTATAGCCGTGACTGCTGAGGAGGCTGTAGATCCAACCTCTCAGAAGTGAGCAGATTTTAGTAAGGGGGCTGTGTGCGACTCAGACCAGAGCGTTTTTGTGCCCCTTAGAAGTTTTCTTAATGTCCCCCCATTTAATACTGCTTGGCGCCGACTCTGGTCTCCCGTGCGCCTCGTCCTCCAGCATTGTGCGCGCGTTTCTTTTTATAACAGCTTATTGTAGCTAACTGATCAGCAGTTTTGCGCAATGATCATGTGATTTTAATCACAATTATTAATATTAATATAAAACTGTATTTGTAGGCGCGCGTCACTATCATTTATTCCTCCTTCGGCTCATTCCACCTAGAATGTTTTATAAACTTTATATAACATACTGTACGCATTTCTTGCTTTCAGAGGTGATTTATTGGATGTTCTGACACATTTACTTTAGGTAAAGTTTAATCAAAGTAACAGTACTTTTACTTAAGTAGATTTTTTCTGCACTCTTTCCACCCTTGCTAAGTAAAAATCTATAGGAACATTTTGTGTGCAAAATAGCCTTTATAACGTGTTACCACTCATATCATGTACAATAACACGGACGACCTGTGGCATTTGGGCCAGAGTCACGGACTTGGAAAAGAAAAAACAAGCTCTCGCTGTTGCTTTGTCACTGTCGGGCAGAGCACGGGAGACGGCAATGGAAATTCCGGTAGACGATTTAAATAAAGCCACCGGAATGGACACTCTGCTTGGTAAGCTTGACAATTTATTCCTGAAAGAAGAGAAAGATCGGATCTATGAAGCATACACTGATTTTGACCGTATTGTTAAACACGAAAACGTGTCCATGGCGGACTATATTATTGATTTTGAACAGCGATGTTCACGTATACGCAAATACAAAATGGAGCTACCCGATGCAGTTTTAGCGTTTAAGCTGTTGGACACTGCGTGCTTAGATGGGACAGACAGGCAGCTGGCTTTAACAGCGTGCACAGATCTAACATTTGCCTCAATGAAGTCTGCTTTGAAGAGAATATTTGGCGGTAAAATGAATGCTACAGAAGGAATCAGTCAGGAATCCGTGTTTGTGGCAGAGCAGCGGCGGAAAAGAAACAAAACCTGGCAACAAAGCAGCAGACCTAAAACTCCACAGCCCGGTACAAACCCGCTGGACAAATTCGGACGGCGATCAAAGTGTGCAGTGTGTCAAAGCACGTTTCATTGGGCCAAAGATTGTCCACACAAATGTGAAAGTGTTAATGTAAATGAAGATAAGACAGAGGAGTGTAACATTACGCTGTATGCTAAAGAATCACCAACAGATGGAGAAATATTTATGACGGAATGCTTTGGCTCAGCTATAATAGACACTGCATGTACAAGAACAGTATGTGGACAAGAGTGGTTAGACAACTACATTAGTGTGTCCGGAAAAAAAAAAAAAGAAAAGTCAATGAGAGCAACAGAGATACAAAGTCACAGGCCCTTCAAGTTTGGGGATGGAAATGTGGTGTACTCTGTTAAAAGTGTTAAAATACCAGCCAAGATTGGCAACACCAAGTGCAATATTGAAACAGAAGTGGTCCCAGTTAATATCCCCCTGCTCTTGAGTAAGACATCTTTAAAAAGGGCTGGAACTGTTCTGGACATGGAAAATGACAGTGCAGTGATGTTTAATCAAACTGTCAAACTGGACTTTACGAGCTCAGGACATTACTGTGTGAACATAATGGATAATGAGAGCAAATGTCCTACAAATGCTAATCAGATATTAGCAACTACTGAAGAAGAGGAAGAAGTGCTTACAAACACAGACAAAATGAACACAAACGAGAAGATGAAAGTTTTAGAGAAACTACACAAACAGTTTGGACATGCTTCTGCTGACAAGCTACAAAGACTTTTGAGTAGTTCTGGCAATAAAGATAAAGAGTGCATTAGCTTACTACAAAAAGTCATAGGTCAGTGTGAAGCGTGTCAAAAATACTGCAAGACCAAACCTAAACCTGCTGTCGGCTTACCACTGGCTTCAACATATAATGAGACTGTTGCTGTAGATCTACACGAACTTGAGCCAGGGGTGTGGTATCTACATGTTATTGACTCGATTTAGTGCAGGAAGTGTCCTGACCACCAAGAGGTCTTCTGAAATAGTAAAACATTTTATCCACGATTGGATTAGTGTTCATGGCCCACCACAAAAGTTGTTCAGTGACAATGGAGGTGAGTTTAATAATGAAGAGGTGAGAGACATGGCTGAAAACTTTAATATTGAAGTAAAGACAGCACCCGCCTACAGCCCTTGGAGTAATGGACTGTTAGAGCGCCATAATCAAACTTTGACTGAGATTATACTAAAAGTGAAAGCCAATACAGGATGTGACTGGAGCACTGCCATGGACTGGGCTCTCATGGCAAAGAACTGTATGCAAAGTGTCCATGGTTACAGTCCACATCAGCTCGTTTTTGGGCAGAATCCAAATTTACCCTCTGTGTTGATTGACAGGGCACCTGCTCTAGAGGGCACCACAAAAAGCGAATGGGTTGCCAAACACATTTCAGCTCTGCACACCGCACGGAAGGCCTTTACAGAAGCAGAGTGTTCAGAAAGGATACGTAGAGCACTAATGAAACAGGTGCGTCACAACAATGAAAGGTATGAACTCGGAGACAAGGTATTTTACAAACGTGTGGACTGTGCTGAGTGGAAAGGACCAGGAGTGGTCATTGGGCAGGACGGTGTCGTTGTTTTTGTTCGACACGGAGGCACCTGTGTCAGAGTTCACCAACTCAGGCTGAGGAAGGTCACTCAGGACCATGTGGATCCTCTGATTATCTCTGAGAAAGAAAATGGTGATAAACACAACACATGTGACCTAACTGAATATACAGAAGAGACAAGTACAGAAAACATTGACAATGATCCACTGGATGCTCCTGAGAATGGGAATGCTGAAAGACAAGATGCTGGAAATGTAAATGTGAAGACTGGTCAAATTGTGACATTCAGAAATGGGGAGAGCGGTGCCTCACAAAAAGCAAAAGTGTTAGGACGTGCCGGAAAAGCAAAAGGAAAATACAATAATTGGTACAACTTGGAGCTGCTTGAGCCTGCTGAGAGGGCAGGTAACAGTGAAGCAGTTGATCTATCACAGTTGAAGGATCTCCAAGTTCAGGATCAGACACAAAACGCTGATGCATGTGAGGATGTTTTTATCACAAAGGATGTGTCATTTGATGAAGCAAAAATCAGTGAAATGAAAAGCTGGATACAAAATGATGTGTTCGAGGAGGTTGAGGACATAGGACAAACGTGCATCTCCACTCGATGGGTGTGCACTCTGAAAGAGACAGACAATGGACTAGTACCAAAAGCCAGGCTTGTTGCACGTGGATTTGAGGAGCTACAAGTTTCTGAACTGCAAAAAGACTCTCCAGAGTCCCTGAGGCTCCTGGTGGCAGTGAGTTGTCAAAAACAATGGCAACTTCATTCAATGGACATCAAATCTGCCTTTTTACAAGGACTAGAACAGTCTCGAGACATTTTCATCAAACCTCCTCCTGAGGCCAATAGCACAGGGACACTTTGGAAACTAAAAAAATGTGTTTACGGTTTAGCTGATGCTTCATTGTATTGGTATAACAGAGTGAAAAGCATAATGACTGAAGCAGGGGCTGTCTTATCTAAAGTTGACCCTGCAGTTTTCTACTGGTTAGACGAGGAAAAGCGTGTAACTGGTATGTTAGCATGTCATGTTGATGATTTCATTTGGGCGGGTACACAAATGTTTACCATGAATGTCATGCCTCACCTCAGATCCAAATTTAATGTAGGTCGTGAAGCTCAGGATAGCTTTTCATATGTCGGTGTTGATTTTGTTACTTCAGAAAAACAGGTAAAAATTCACCAAGAGACATACATTCAGCATTTACAGCCCATACCTCTTGATCCTTCATGGGCCACAGAGTCAAGCTCGCCCCTCACTGAGACGGAGAGAGATCTGCTTAGATCCAAGATAGGGCAACTTTTGTGGGTTGCCAGACAAAGCAGACCCGATGCCATGTTTGATGCCAGTAACTTAGCATCAAATCTCAAACAGGCTACAGTACAGACCATTAATGAAGCAAACAGAGTTGTGTGTAAACTCAAAGCCAAATCAGTGGAGTTGAATTTTCAACACCTTGGTAAAGACAGTAACTTAAAGATAGTTACTTTCACTGATGCATCTTTTGCTAATCTGTCAGATGGGGGTACTCAGGGTGGACACCTTCTTGTTTTAATGGGTGACAATGGGCACTTCTCTCCAATATCATGGCAGTCAAAGAGAATAAAGAGAGTTGTCAGAAGTACACTTGCAGGAGAAACACTAGCAATGTCTGAGGGTATTGATAATGCCATTTTTCTTTCAACATTGTTTTCGGAACTTAGTGCAGGTTGTACGGATCACACTGTACCAATAATCTGTGTCACTGATAACTTTTCTCTTGTTGATGCACTGAAGTCCACCAAGTTTGTGACTGAAAAAAGACTGCGCTTAGAAATCAGTTCTATCAAGGAGCTGATCCAAACCAAAAAGGTTCAACAGGTGGTGTGGTCAGATACCAAAAATCAACTTGCAGACTCCCTAACTAAAAAAGGAGCCTCCTCAGCTATGCTCCTTAAGGCGCTCCATGAAGGACAGTGGGATGTTGAGTGAACACTTGAATGTGCTGTTTTGACAAATATTTCTGTTCATTAATGTTATAGTTAATATGCCCATTTTGTTAGGGTAAAAAAAAACAAAATTAAATAATTTTTTTTTTTATTTTAAGAGAGTGAGTTTGTTAGCTCTTGGTTTTATGTTCACCTTACATGCCCAAAAGCTAGGGGGCTCTAGCGCTCCTTTTTGAGGACACATGTTGTACACATGCCGGGTGTGGTGCGGTTATACCTTTCATCTGGACGGTGTTGTTATGTTTTTGACTGAGAAGAAAATAAAGTCCTAACGTGGAGTTGATCTTTGACTAACACGACCGAACAAGAAAGTGCTCCATTTTCTTTCTCACTGTTTCTGTTTTAATGTTGTCCTACAGTCTTTGTCACAGTCTTATAATTCTGGCCTGCGCAACCGCTTGAATGTTGAAAAATTGCATTCTCTCATTTTTTTTTTTAAATAATTGTTTTTAGGTGTAGAGTTTGCCTCTATATTATGACATGAGTGCATACAAAGTAGTAAATTAAAAGATAATTATTTTTGTGTAGTTGAATATTGCAATAATAATGTATGTGTCAAGTGTCTTTATAACGTCATGGCTTCCCACACTTGAAAAAGGAAGGACTTGACCAGAGTCAGGATTTCACTCGTTCTTACTTTTATTCTTTCCAGTGACAAGAAAGGTGAAAACCTTTGAACACAAAACACAATGTAAATAAGTTCATAATTTGTCATCAAACAAGGTAAGTTCAAATAAACACAATTTCACATCATACCATACATTTAATTTGGTAAAAGTATATTTGAAACTTTTTTTTACTAAATCAATGCAGGTAAGTATTCTGTAAAATTAGGCATTAACCAAACAGAAAACTAGGTCTACTTTTATATCCTGAAACCATTTTCCTTGTTTTATATCAATTATAGATATTACAATTTCAATTTAACAATTTCTCAACAGAAATACTTTTATATTATACTATTTCTACACATAAATCAAATATTTTCACTCGGAATTTTACATAAGGGAAATTTGCTATATTTTAAATACTAACTCACTTCAGCCCTTAAAGCAAGGGTAGGCGATTTCCTCCAGAAACACTTTTTAAGTTTTTGGTTGAAATTTTCTTCATGTCCTGACAGAAATTAAGATCTTATATGCTCTGAAAAAGGAACGGAAAAAATCTGTTAACTGTAGCAGCTGTAAACCTGTATTAACTTTGGCCAATGGAAAATAAACGAACCTTTTATTTTTAACCAATCACATCTGCCTGTGTGTGTTTAATGTTTCTGTTTGTATCATGTTTACTGTGAAGAGACGAAATATGAGCCAAATAAGAACACACTGCAAAGTTAGAGGCAGCATGTCACTGTTAGACATAATGGAACAAATACATTGAATAGTTTGGTTTAAGTTTAGTTGAAGGTCTCTGCAAGGTGTTGTTCCTGTGCATGAGCCTAAGCAGCTGATTTATTTCCTTTGTTTTGTTTCACATCAACCCAAAGATCAACATAAAGTGGAAAAAAGAGGACTGGAAGCATCTCCATACTGAGGGTTCAGATGAGTTGAACAACCCCCCAAGTCAATCTTTTCCTGATGTTCAAAAGCCAGTTTCTAATGACGTAAGACATCACCAAAACACAAATTGTGCTCTATATTCCTGTGTCATTATTTTATCAGTGAATTTATATTGTTGTGAACACTGTTGTGAACAAATACCTCGGTCAACGGGTAAGTTAGTTTGTTCCTCCATGAATCATTTGTGATCTTTAATCTCTCGTCTTCAGTGTGTCTTTGACTGAAGCTTTTCTTGTTGTCCATCCTCAAATTAAATCTTTGTCACCAAGGAAAAAAGAATTCTATAATGCTGAGGCCAAAGTGGATGCTCTTCTCCAGTCCGTTCAGAACCCTGGCATCAAATGTAAGTCTACTATGCATACCTGTTGACACAGCAACCTTAAAGATAACGGTGAAAGTGTGTAATCAGCTGACTAAAAGTTTGATGTGTTTGGTGTTAGAGAAACAAAAGGAAACAAAGTCGGACCAAAGCTGAGAAAGCTGAGAAGTTTGCAACAACACCCCAACATCCATCTGATTGGACTCAGTAAACATGGATACCAACCAACGACACTACACTCATCAGCAGCAGCAGTACCAGAGCTTAATTTGGGCCGGGTCCTGCCGGAGCAAGATTATTTTGTAAATTTAGGTTTTTTTTAATTATATTTGATATATTTTAGGGTAGGCACTGTACGTAGATGACCTGAGACTATTGAGTCACTTGTAACAGATCGTTATAGAAACCAAGTGCTCCATATTTCTGTGCTCCATAGCAACCTGCACAAACAAACCAACTTGCCTTTGAAGTGCAGCTGACTTTCATCTCCAGCATAGAAAACCTTCATTCTTCAGTTATTTCAGCAGAAATGAATCTCCCTTAATATTCTCCATCGCTATTTGATTTTGAGAAAAGTTTGTGTTTTATCTGCACCAAAAGTTTGCAAAACAGCTTTCAGACGACTTTTTCAAACAACTCAAAGTAAGAGATTTTAATGTGAGATTATGCTTCTAAACTTAATGTGACAGTGGCCTGCTTCTAATAGTTTCTACATAAACATCTTAGAATTGATCAATACAGAGAAATGCAATGTAACCATTATTGATATCAATGAGATGTCTTTCATCTTTGCTGTGATAAATTTGAGCAGCTGTTTAGCAGTCAACCATGTTTTTATTGAACCTTGGTTAGTGTGTGAATTATTACACTGCAATAGATCCCAGTTAGTGTGTGTTAATGTTTCTATTTGTATCATGTTTACTGTAAAGAAACTAAATATGAGCCAAATAAGAACACACTGCAGAGTTAGAGGCAGCATGTCACTGTTAGACATAATGGAACAGATACATTGAATAGTTTAGTTTAAGTTTAGTTGAAGGTCTCTGCAAGGTGTTGTTGCTGTGCATGAGCCTCAGCAGCTGATTTATTTCCTTTGCTTTGTTTCACATCAGCCCAAATATCAAGATGAAGTGGAAAAAAGAGGACTGGAATCGTCTCCATTCTGAGGGTTCAGATGTGTTTAACAACCCCCCAAGTCAATCTTCTCCTGATGTTCAAAAGCCAGTTTCTAATGACGTAAGACATCATGAAACACAAATTATGCTCGATATTCCTGTGTCATTATTTTATCAGTGAATTTATATTGGAAGAAGTTAAAGGTATAAGAAAATGGTGAACTCACAATATGAAATGAAATATGATAAAGGGCTCACAATAACTAATACTCACAATAAAATATCAAAAATGAAAAAAACAAACAAAAAACAAATAGATTTGTTGAAAAACAGAAGTTCCAAGGACAGTTTGGTCGGTCGCTGTTTCATCCCGACACGCAACCGACGGAGCATCTATCATGTAAACACTGCATCTGAGTTACTAACAGTGCTTGTTTGTGATGCAAGATGGTGCCAAAACATCACATGATCTTGTTTTCTGCCAATAGTAAAAATCAATTGTAATAGTGGGTTTTTAACACATTGAGGGCAGTCACTCCGACATTTTACAACAAAATACGACAAATTGAAATACTTTGACTAAAATGTTGAGAGTTGTACCAGGATCAATCAACAACACTACTTAGTACCAAAATACATATGTATTCAGCAGAAAAAGTGCTTTTGGGGTGAGGTTCTCTTTAAAGATGAGGCTTTGGTTCAATAGTTCTTTCTCTAACTTTGGATGATTGATGCCAATATTGTGGTTCTCTGCATGATTCATGTAAAATGCTTGTAAATATCACTAATCTAATGCTTACATTACCCTGTTACTAATACATGATGTCACTGATCTGCTCACTGATCCTCTTTCCTCCCTCAGATCGTGGAGGACATTTTTGATTTTGATTTTTTTGAAGAGCAAGAACGGCAGGAGTGTATTGAGGAGGTAAAAATCTTGACCCTTTCTGTTCTTCTGTAGAATTATCTACTTAATAATGTGACTGTGCCCAACACTTTCAGGACCAAACAGCTGTAATTGGTGGCAAATACGGGGTCCAACAGAATCATCTTGCCACAGTCCTTCATGATCACGCTTATGCTACCAAAAAACTTCAGGGCCAGACACACTTCACCCAAATTATGGACGCCTTGCCTGAAGCTGAGTACCGGTAACCACAAAATCCAGGGACCAAAAATGTCCCCCCTGTTCCTAATGTCGTCCACATGCAGGATGCACAATATGTATGTCTTGTGACTGACTCGTGACCATGCTTTTACACTGTGTATTTGTGATTTGTTCTCTCAGAAGGAAGGAAAAGGTGGCAGACAAGCCGTATGTTAAAAAGCCCCTCAACGCTTTCATGCACTTCCTAAAAAAGAACAGGGCATCTGCGGAGGCGGAGTTGGGCACGAGGACGAGTGCTGTGGTGAATAAACACCTCGGTCAACGGGTAAGTTCATTTGTTCTTCCAGGAATCATCTGTGATCTTTAAACTCTGGTCCTAAGTGTGTGTGACTGATGCTTTTCTACAGTGGAAATTGTTGTCACCAGAACAAAGAGAAGTATATGTTGAAGAGGCCAGAGTGGATTCTCTCCTGCACTTATTTGCGAACCCCGACTGGAGTAATAAAATCAACTATGTAAGTCCACATACATGTTGACACAGCAACCTTAAAGATGACGGTGAAAGTGTTTTATCAGCTGACGAAAAGTTTTATGTTTGATTTTAGAGACACAAGAAAAAACGACTGTCGCCCAAAGTTCGTGAGGAGAAAAAGAAATAATCACCCCAGCATCCATCAGACAGGAATCAGAAAACATGGACACCACTCAACAACCCTACATTAATCACCATCAGCGGCACCAACAGCACCTACTGGACTTTCTCTCTCTTCTATTGTAAATCACACGTTTTGTAAATAAAATGTCAAATTAAATATTTAAGTTTTTTATTTAAAAATACAAACCTGTGAACTCACAGACACACACCACCTGTTTCTACACATGTCTAACGACCCCTTTTTAAGTTAAGTATTTAAGCAAATAATACGTCCACCATCACTAACCACTAAAGGTGAAAGTAACAGATTTACAAATACTCACGTTACTGGAATTGAGTTGCTTTTATGGTCCATGTACTTTTTAAGTGATTAACAGACATTGTGAAACTACAAAAAATGAAATGACCAGACAACAATCAAATGCATCACATCATAGCCGACCAACCAGATTAAACGTAATGCACTGTGCCAAAACAGCATTAGATGAAGGTATTTAGTAATTAAGTTCCAAATGTGCAAGATTAGGTTTCTTCCTTTTTAAATTTATACATGAGATGTTTACTGTATGCAAGGGAACCGTGGTAAGATTTATCACCAAAAATAAACGTGGGGATGAAAGTAACAAGTAACCTTTACTGTAAAATTTAATTAAGCTTATTTTTAATTATACTTGATTTTTTAATTATGTATGACTTACATGTACTTGTACTTGTACAATTTCGATCAGTACTTCTATTTGAGTAGGATATATCAGTACTCTTTACTCCTCTGCTTACTTAAATAAAATGTATAACAGAGTGATTTATCACCTTCAAATAACAGGCCACACACACACAAGAGCCAAACTGAGGAAATCAACTTGAAAACCAACAAATAAAAGTATGGAGCTATTTTTAGTTGAGATAATACAGAATATCACAACAGGGACACTGAACATAAGGAATATTCACACTGTTAAAACAGTCTACAGGAGTTTTACTAGTTACAACACAAAACCCAACAAATTAAAGAAAAAGTGCAGTTTCTATCAAATTCTAAATAAATCAAAAAGTGATACTTCAAGTAAAAACCCTTCTATGCATTCGTCTATGCCGGGATACCACATCCCACAATGCAATGCGCCAAACTTTTCCAACAATGTCAATAAACCAAATGTTTACAGTGGACATCAAAACAAAGTTTGGAGCAACACTTTCAACCTTTTCCATCTTTTTTTGCTGATCATTGGTTTATCGATCTGTGAGGCCACAGCTATACCTCTGTTTTAGATACTTTTGTCACTTACAGAGATGTCTTGTTTGCCACAGCTCATCGGCTTTATTCATCAACAGCTAACGACTCATTTGATTAACATCATTCAGCACGTACATGTTATTGTAGCTGAATGGAAGCCAAACATAAGTAAGTCATTAAAATGTGCCGAGGATGATTAAAATATCTGCACAAGTTAAGTCATTTTTTTTAAACAATTTGAGGCCATTTTGGCTTATTTTTACCCTTTTTCTGCAGCTACGTCAAACTTTCCATATTTTAACCTTTTTTAATCACTTTTTCTTGACATATTTTTGCTCCTTTTAATGCATTTTTGCGACATTACTCCCATTTCTGCCACTTCCCCATCACATTGAAATGCCTTTTCTGCACTGATAAACCCTTTTTTTAATTATATTTGATGTATTTTAGGGTAGGCACTGTACGTAGATGACCTGAGACTATTGAGTCACTTGTAACAGATTGTTATAGAAACCAAGTGTTCCATTTTTCTGTGCTCCATAGCAACCTGCACAAACAAACCAACTTGCCTTTGAAGTGCAGCTGACTTTCATCTCCAGCATAGAAAACCTTCATTCTTCAGTTATTTCAACAGAAATGAATCTCCCTTAATAGTCTCCATTGCTATTTGATTTTGAGAAAACTTTGTGTTTTATCTGCACCAAAAGTTTGCAAAACAGCTTTCAGACGACTTTTTCAAACAACTCAAAGTAAGAGATTTTAATGTGAGATTATGCTTCCAAACTTAATGTGACAGTGGCCTGCTTCTATTAGTTTCTACATAAACATCTTAGAATTGATCAATACAGAGAAATGCAATGTAACCATTATTGATATCAATGAGATGTCTTTCATCTTTGCTGTGATAAATTTGAGCAGCTGTTTATCAGTCAACAATGTTATTATTGAACCTTGGTTAGTGTGTGAATTATTACACTGCAATAGATCCCAGTTAGTGTGTGTTAATGTTTCTGTTTGTATCATGTTTACTGTAAAGAAACTAAATATGAGCCAAATAAGAACACACTGCAGAGTTAGAGGCAGCATGTCACTGTTAGGCATAATGGAACAGATACATTGAATAGTTTAGTTTAAGTTTAGTTGAAGGTCTCTGCAAGGTGTTGTTGCTGTGCATGAGCCTCAGCAGCTGATTTATTTCCTTTGCTTTGTTTCACATCAGCCCAAATATCAAGATGAAGTGGAATAAAGAGGACTGGAATCGTCTCCATTCTGAGGGTTCAGATGTGTTTAACAACCCCCCAAGTCAATCTTCTCCTGATGTTCAAAAGCCAGTTTCTAATGACGTAAGACATCACGAAACACAAATTATGCTCTATATTCCTGTGTCATTATTTTATCAGTGAATTTATATTGGTAGAAGTTAAAGGTATAAGAAAATGGTGAACTCACAATATGAAATGAAATATGATAAAGGGCTCACAATAACTAATACTCACAATAAAATATCAAAAATGAAAAAAACAAACAAAAAACAAATAGATTTGTTGAAAAACAGAAGTTCCAAGGACAGTTTGGTCGGTCGCTGTTTCATCCCGACACGCAACCGACGGAGCATCTATCATGTAAACACTGCGTCTGAGTTACTAACAGTGCTTGTTTGTGATGCAAGATGGTGCCAAAACATCACATGATCTTGTTTTCTGCCAATAGTAAAAATCAATTGTAATAGTGGGTTTTTAACACATTGAGGGCAGTCACTCCGACATTTTACAACAAAATACAACAAATTGAAATACTTTGACTAAAATGTTGAGAGTTGTACCAGGATCAATCAACAACACTACTTAGTACCAAAATACATATGTATTCAGCAGAAAAAGTACTTTTGGGGTGAGGTACTCTTTAAAGATGAGGCTTTGGTTCAGTAGTTCTTTCTCTAACTTTGGATAAATGATGCCAATATTGTGGTTCTCTGCATGATTCATGTAAAATGCTTGTAAATATCACTGATCTAATGCTTACATTACCCTGTTACTAATACATGATGTCACTGATCTGCTCACTGATCCTCTTTCCTCCCTCAGATCCTGGAGGACATTTTTGATTTTGATTTTTTTGAAGAGCAAGAACGGCAGGAGTGTATTGAGGAGGTAAAAATCTTGACCCTTTCTGTTCTTCTGTAGAATTATCTACTTAATAATGTGACTGTGCCCAACACTTTCAGGACCAAACAGCCGTAATTGGTGGCCAATACGGGGTTCAACAGAATCATCTTGCCACAGTCCTTCATGATCACGCTTATGCTACCAAAAAACTTCAGGGCCAGACACACTTCACCCAAATTATGGACGCCTTGCCTGAAGCGGAGTACCGGTAACCACAAAATCCAGGGACCATAAATGTCCCCCCTGTTCCTAATGTCGTCCACATGCAGGATGCACAATATGTATGTCTTGTGACTGACTCGTGACCATGCTTTTACACTGTGTATTTGTGATTTGTTCTCAGAAGGAAGGAAAAGGTGACAGACAAGCCGTATGTTAAAAAGCCCCTCAACGCTTTCATGCACTTCCTAAAAAAGAACAGGGCATCTGCGGAGGCGGAGTTGGGCACGAGGACGAGTGCTGTGGTGAATAAACACCTCGGTCAACGGGTAAGTTAATTTGTTCTTCCAGGAATCATCTGTGATCTTTAAACTCTGGTCCTAAGTGTGTGTGACTGATGCTTTTCTACAGTGGAAATTGTTGTCACCAGAACAGAGAGAAGTATATGTTGAAGAGGCCAGAGTGGATTCTCTCCTGCACTTATTTGCGAACCCCGACTGGAGTAATAAAATCAACTATGTAAGTCCACATACATGTTGACACAGCAACCTTAAAGATGACGGTGAAAGTGTTTTATCAGCTGACGAAAAGTTTTATGTTTGATTTTAGAGACACAAGAAAAAACGAGTGTCGCCCAAAGTTCGTGAGGAGAAAAAGAAATAATCACCCCAGCATCCATCAGACAGGAATCAGAAAACATGGACACCACTCAACAACCCTACATTAATCACCATCAGTGGCACCAACAGCACCTACTGGACTTTCTCTCTCTTCTATTGTAAATCACACGTTTTGTAAATAAAATGTCAAATTAAATATTTAAGTTTTTTATTTAAAAATATAAACATGTGAACACACAGACACACACCACCTGTTTCTACACATGTCTAACTACCCCTTTTTAAGTTAAGTATTTAAGCAAATAATACGTCCACCATCACTAACCACTAAAAGTGAAAGTAACAGATTTACAAATACTCACGTTACTGGAATTGAGTTGCTTTTATGGTACATGTACTTTTTAAGTGATTAACAGACATTGTGAAACTACAAAAAATGAAATGACCAGACAACAATCAAATGCATCACATCATAGCCGACCAACCAGATTAAACGTAATGCACTGTGCCAAAACAGCATTAGATGAAGGTATTTAGTAATTAAGTTCCAAATGTGCAAGATTAGGTTTCTTCCTTTTTAAATTTATACATGAGATGTTTACTGTATGCAAGGGAACCGTGGTAAGATTTATCACCAAAAATAAACGTGGGGATGAAAGTAACAATTAACCTTTACTGTAATATTTAATTAAGCTTATTTTTAATAATACTTGATTTTTTAATTATGTATGACTTACATGTACTTGTACTTGTACAATTTCGATCAGTACTTCTATTTGAGTAGGATATATCAGTACTCTTTACTCCTCTGCTTACTTAAATAAAATGTATAACAGAGTGATTTATCACCTTCAAATAACAGGCCACACACACACAAGAGCCAAACTGAGGAAATCAACTTGAAAACCAACAAATAAAAGTATGGAGCTATTTTTAGTTGAGATAATACAGAATATCACAACAGGGACACTGAACATAAGGAATATTCACACTGTTAAAACAGTCTACAGGAGTTTTACTAGTTACAACACAAAACCCAACAAATTAAAGAAAAAGTGCAGTTTCTATCAAATTCTAAATAAATCAAAAAGTGATACTTCAAGTAAAAACCCTTCTATGCATTCGTCTATGCCGGGATACCACATCCCACAATGCAATGCGCCAAACTTTTCCAACAATGTCAATAAACCAAATGTTTACAGTGGACATCAAAACAAAGTTTTGAGCAACAGTTTCAACCTTTTCCATCTTTTTTTGCTGATCATTGGTTTATCGATCTGTGAGGCCACAGCTATACCTCTGTTTTAGATACTTTTGTCACTTACAGAGATGTCTTGTTTGCCACAGATCATTGGCTTTATTCATCAACAGCTAACGACTCATTTGATTAACATCATTCAGCATGTACATGTTATTGTAGCTGAATGGAAGCCAAACATAAGTAAGTCATTAAAATGTACCGAGTATGATTAAAATATCTGCACAAGTTAAGTCATTTTTTTTTAAACATTTTGAGGCCATTTTGGCTTATTTTTACCCTTTTTCTGCAGCTACGTCAAACTTTCCATATTTTAACCTTTTTTTATCACTTTTTCTTGACATATTTTTGCTCCTTTTAATGCATTTTTGCAACATTACTCCCATTTCTGCCACTTCCCCATCACATTGAAATGCCTTTTCTGCACTGATAAACCCTTTCCACCACTTTTACACTTAATGTCACATATGTTGACCCATTATTGTTACTGTTAACCTCTTTTCACCATATTTCATGCTTATTTTTGCCAATTTATCCACATTCACGCCAGTTTAAATTGTTCTCACATTTCTGCCAATTTTAGACCAATATTGTCTAAAAAAAAAAAAAAAAACATAGCTGACCGGACCAGCCCACCAAGGCGATGCCTACCCATGTATATTAGGGCTGGTACCTCACGATATGATACTGTCATTGCCCACGGTAACAATTATATCACAATACAGCGATATCATACATTATGATATCTGTCACTGAAGAAATTCAGAATTTATTGACTGCACTGAATCCATTTCACAGGAAATACAAAACATTGTATGAATGACAGACAAGTAAAAAAGTGTATACTGCACAGTGTCTCTTCTTAACACACACATGTGCGCACGCACGCACACACGCACACGCGCGCGCACACACACACAAATCACCACCCCTGCACTAAGAAATGTTAAACACTAAATAAACAGTTTTTTTTTGCACCCGCACATAAACCCCTTTATAACACTGCAGAGTATGCACACCTCTTTGTACATCCAACCTTCAAACACATACTGCTTTGGCCATAATTGACAACTCTACTTAAGCCTCCACTATATGAATACATACTTCCGACAGGCACTGTACTAGTAGTTGTAATGACGGTTTTTTCAAAAACTTATTTGCCCAATGGAGGTTTGCTGTTGTGGGTAAGAGAAGAGGATGCTCTACCGCGACCGTGGCTCAGGTGGTTGTGGGTCGTCTTCTGATCGAGAGGTTGGGGGTTCGATCCCAGTACCTGACTATGTGTCGAAGTGTCCTTGGGCAAGACACTGAACCCTAAGTTGCTCCCAGTGGTCGACTAGCGCCTTGCATGGCAGTCCTGTCCCACTGGTGTGTGAATGTGAGAGTGATTGGGTGAATGAGCTGATATGTAAAGCGCTTTGAGACTGCTTCAGTGTGGCGATAAAGCGCTATATAAAATCATGTCCATTTACCATGTCCATTTACTTAAGTCAAAATAACACACATAGCATAGCATACAGCATTCCCCAGTGGCTTGTAATCCTCTGCTCTTCTCATCGTTGCCCTGCCCCCGCCCCCAACACACCTAAATATCAAAACATCAGTGACTTGCAGTCAGAGTAGGCAAAGAAGGCAGTGCCTACCCAAGGGTTAATTTGTTTTATTTATAATATATTTATAAATTAATTATTTTTCCATTTCCGATAGCCTACAATACCTATAAGTTTGAAAGTGTCCGCATTTTGAGCGTTTCATAGCCCAAATTACTAAACATAGCTATTTCCTGGAACGGCTGCAGTCTCACTCTGCTGTAAGGCAGGAGGAGGCCACGCCCTCTCCGAAAAGCACATTGCTGCTCTGCCTCTGTTGCCATAGCATGTTTTTATGTGTTTGCACATGCACAGTCAGTTCCACAAGATGAAAACCATTGACGTAAAAAGGCAGCTCTCTATGCTGTCTATGGACGTAACTGTTCTATACTAAATGCTATACGTACGTTCACAGTGCATTAGTGAATTGATATCACGTGACCGCGGCTGCTACGTTCTCTAGCTAGTGGGCGGGATAACACTACAGGCAGGATGACAGCACAAGAGACAATAAAGAAACTTTCTTTTGAGGAAAAACGACAGCTTTTAAAAAATGGGAGACCAACACCTGAGTTACCAGACCTTCAGCAATGGTAAGGTCAGAAAATTGTATTGTATTGTATTTTTCACAGTGAATGGAAGGATTGCGCCGTGTTTCTGTGTTTCCAACACAATCAACGAATGTGCTGCCATGTCATGATATCTATCTTGTTGGGAGAGTATGGAGGCTATATTAAATATTTGTTTATGTTTCTTTAATGGTGTTTCACGATGTTGATTTTGTTAGATGGCTAAATGCTTCTTCATGTGGATCTTGTTGGGTTTTTTTTCTTTCTTATTATGAATTTTAGATTTTGCTAAACGCATTGAGATGACTTTGTTGGAAATTGCTTTATACAAATAAAGTTGAATTGAATTGAATTGACACTTGCCAGCAGAAACATATGAAATTGTCTTTGGTGGTCTCGATTTGCAACCCACTGCCTACCCAACCCTACTGGTCACGGCATGTCACTGCAAAACATTTAGCTGAACAGTCTAAACACTGACCTGTAGGCTGCTGGGTCCTCAATGTCCAGAACCAGTGACTTGCTCTCTAGACCCACCTGTTAATTTAAATATCATGTAAGTGTCAACAAATTTTAATTATGTTGGTTACATGAACATCAAGACTTTGCAAATGTTAACAGGTGTATTATAGAAACTCTCTGTGGTGACAATGTACAAAGTCTAAATAGTTGAGATAAAAAAAAAAAATTCAGATATTTTGATGCACCGTAGGCTCAGTTTTGAATGTATCAAAAATCTGTGTGGATCAGTCTGAAGATGAGCTGTAGCAAGTCTAGACTTCATAATTTGCAATTGATTTAAAAGTAAAAACATTTCTTCAGTGCCATTTTGGTGAAAGTCGCAAATCTGTTGCACATATTGTTGATTTGTTGTGAATTTTCAACATTTTTACCTTTAGAGACTTGCTGTAGCACCACCTTTAGGACTATTGGCCTGATGTTGCAGCTGAGGCAATCTGACATGGGACTAGACCTTTGTGGAAAACATTGGTGATTGTTCGAGCACAGGAAGCATGATTTGCTTCAAGGAAGAAAAATAACATGCAGGATACAATAGGTTTTAACAAACTTAGGCTGCTGGCACCTAAAAACCTGCTTGGTCATTTTATTTATTTGATTCATTATTGAATCAACTAGAACGCATATGATCAATAAAAATGAGGAGAAATATTGTATATAAATAATCCATTAAAATTATATGTATGCCTGCATGCACATGTGCACATCATCTGAAAGGGTAGAAAAAAAACTTGTTCTAGGTAAACATTGCGGTGCGTCATTTGTTGTCCTTCCAATTGTTATTCTTGTTACCAACATCATTTTTCTTTGTATTGTTAACAAAAAAATGCTGTGGCAGGTGTTTCAAGTAGCATATCCATCAAAAATACATAAGGCTTATTCATATGACCATTGCCATGCAGAATGCTAATTGAAAGGTATACTGACACTTGGTGAAGGAATCATGGCAGCCTTTCTCTGCAGGCTGCTCTGTAGCTCCTCTGGTGGACGCCTTGTAAAGGAAAATATGTTCCCGTCATCTCCAGCAGTTAAAACAAAGAGGTCGTCATGGCTGCAGCGGATGTGGTGCAGTTGTCCATTCTGATTATCATGGAGGCTGAGGACCCAGTAAGATTGCATGGAGGTGAGGCTGAGGTCACCTGGTTGCAGAGGGTAAACTCTGATGGAACCTGAATGCATGCCACAGAGCAGCAGCTCTCTGCTGGAGCTGTAAAACACCAGGAAGGACAAGTCAGATATAAAGTGGAATTTTGAGGTATACTGGTAAACAACCTTCAATCGAACACACAATCATCTGTCAAATCAGGGTTTTAACAAAGTTGCCTGATGTTTTAACTGTCAGAGGGGATTTTAAAAAGATACACACTCATCTAATCAGTTAAAATGTCTATGAAGTTTCTCTTAACATGATTCTGATGTTGAGTGTAAATAAAAGTGGGACGATATTTCATGCGACAAGATATCACGTTATTAAAACGTCACAAAGTGTTACATTGAGTGGTATCTCTTGGGGGAGTCAGATTGAAAAATAAATCCACACGATCTCCTATACACCAGATTGTTATGATTAGTTTTTATTTTTCATTGAGTTAAAAAGTTCATACCCCGAGTATGTAAGTATTTTCAGGGTTAATTAAAGTGATATAAAACCATTATTATTTTATAGTTATTAGTCCAACTGCATTTTCATTGCCTTTTTTTCCTTTCAAAAAATATGGTATTGCATCGTTATAGTGAGCCCATTATCATCCATTGTATCGTATCCTGAACTCAGTGTATCATCCCGCTCCTAATAGTAAATTAAAGTCCAGTGTTAATATACAGGAAAGGGCTGGACTTGTGTCCAAAAACTCTGAACGATTTAATACAATAAAGCTATAAAATCTTGTTTTGTCATCCATCTGAAGTTAAACAAGATCCTCTAAAATATTGACAGATATTTGAACATGGACATCATTTTCAGCCTTTCAGCTCTGCAAACTGAATTTAAAATGAAAGAGTCAACTTGTTAGTTTGATCTCCGTCTACCTGAAGGTGATTGAGCAAATTGGGTCATTGTCTGCATTGTGGATTGGTAGAAAGTGAAAAGGTTCATCCTTTCGCTTTTCTGGTTCCTCGTCTTGATTCTCTGAGAACTTACAATGATACAAATAACCTGAGTCAAAGCCACCCTGTGCGACAAAGAAAAGAACAAAAAGATTCAGTGTCATAATAAAACTCCTCAATAATACTCATCGGTTATATTGGCTCATAAAAATGATATTATAACCATAATCATTTATAATAATTAACTCAAAAATCTGCCATTCTTTGTTGTGTTTAAACAGAAACAGTTAGCTAGTAGCAACAAAAAACGTACAGTACAGTGGTCTATGGAATATAGACCACAATAGAGAAGGGTGTTAGACATTCCTGAATATTTTTCATCAAATTTGATTCTTTGAGTCATTCCATAAAAATATGTGTCTATGAGTACCATGGAAAGCCAGAAATGGTCTGGCTCTGAATAGAAACCACAATAGAGAGGACTTGGAGGATCTGGAATGTAGATTGGTGGTAACTCTTCCTCCTTTTCTTCCTCTTCTTCTTCTTCTTCGTCTTCTTCTTGTTTAGCATCAAGCAAGGTTAAAAGCTCTTTTCCCTTTTTCTTCTTCTCCTCCTTTAAAGCTTGAAGCCTTAAAATGTCTTCCTGTCTCTGTAAAAGCAGCAACGCACATGACACAACTCATCTTCATTCAAAGGAGTTTTTGGTATTTTTAAAAACCTTTAAACAATGTCTTTGGGCTTCAGACCTTGATTCTAGATTTGATACTCTGGAACCTGAATGACCTCCTGTGCAGCTCAGGCAGCAGGAAGGTTTTAAGTGGCTCCTGATCCTTGGGATTGGGACAATTCACTTCAACCACATGCCCACTCTAACACAGAATGAGCAGTCTGTTATTGTTCTGTGTTAAGACAACGAAGAGAAAATCGATTGAATAGTTGTTTTTTTCAGCAGACACAATCTTTGCAGCACTATATGGTGAGGATGTTGAATAAGACTTACATGGGATGCAGGAGACCACTCAAGTGCCTGCACTGGGCTGGGAACATGGATAAAGCCGATAGGAAGGTACTTTTCCCCAACAGAAAAGAAGAACACTGTTCCGTCTGCGCTCTGAGTAGTTACAAAAAAAGACTTAAGGTTACAAATGTTTTATTTATTCATTACTCGACTATTTAAACTCACCAAGCTACACTTGCTGAAATTGCACTGGAAAATAAAGAGGTTACAATGTTTACAATATAGTTTGTTATTGTTGTGTCATAGTGGTTTAAGTTCTTGTTAAAGACAGTTCACCTGTATAACATAATCAGAGGAACAAAAATCTGACATCTACGTTCATTATTTGAGAATCGGATTTTATAAATTAAATATAGTACATGTTTTCAGACTTGGAGATCAAGGGATAAATCCACAAGGATAGGCAGTGTAGTGATATAATCAAAGGGCCGTGTATTCTAATGTTTAGCAATGTCACAAAGTTATGTTTTAATCTATTTTAGATATGCTTTCAGAGTAGTAAGATGTCTAAAGGTAGGATTGTTTACATCAGTGGTTCCCAAACTGGAGGATGTCATGAATGAATTAATTCATTTTATTGCATAATTGTGACCATTACCAGCCCTCTCTAAGGAAGGATAAGAAACACTTATTAAAGGGAGAATATAAAAACAGAGGGCAGTGTTACACCTAAGTGAGGAGAAAGGGAAGAGGGAGTCAGCGTAGGAAAATGGTTCGGGGTGGGGAAGAACTGAGAACTGTCAGTTTTATTGTTGGACTTAAACTCATGATGTAACACCTGCTTATTTTTCATTATATCATATCATATACAGTATCATATCTACAGCAATATTCAATAAAACTGCACAACTAAACCTCTTCTTACCCCTGTAGCCAGGATCTCCCCATTACGCTCATAAGCCAGTGTAGTTACAGATTCACTGTGAGGTTTAAAGGCCTGTTTGAGGCGCAGTTTGCCATCTTCTTCACAGCTGCTTCTGGATACCGCATACAAACTCTGAGGTCTGTATAGCTCCAATAAACGAACGACTCCATCCTCAAAGCCAAGCAGACCACTGCTCGCTTTCACCTAACAGTTGAAACCAGAAAAGTATTGATGTCTAAGTTGTCAAGCTGGTTTTACTGTGAAAGGTGAATAAATAAAACTGAAATGTTTTAAAAATGTAAATTTAGATGTCAGCAAATATACCCATGGTGGAGCCCAGCTGATGGTAGTCCCACTTTGGTTGAAGCAACTGGTGGTCAATTGTTTTTTTGCCAAGAAGTCAAAAACTTTGACTGAGCCTGAGAAGAGAAGCAGGATAGTGTTGAACCTATAGAAGCAAAAAACTCAACGTCTATAACTTCTAATATCTAATACTAATGACTTAAAAATATCATCAAACTCAATCTAAACACTGAGGGCTGGTTTCACCTACTGAGGTTTCAATAAAACCTGAACTCAAAGAATCTAATTATATTAATCATCACTAATCTAGTGTCTTCTTAAAGCAGAACCAAGTAACCTTTTCACCTTAATAAAACCTTCTCGTAGTTCCTGTGAGGGTAATATAAGTGTTTATGGGGTGATTGGGGGGTCTTTCATCTCTCCCTGCTGTCTCTGGCCAGAAAACCACAATTGCAACTTTCCCTGCCTCCGACCCGGTGGCAAGACGTACTGCTTTACGACAGCCCAATACAAACTAATGCTAGATTATGACCAGCCCCGTGGCTGCACACGGTTGTCTACAAATTCACTTTTCTCAAACTTATATCATGGTGGAGGCTGTCAAAAAAAGGCAGAGAAGATCTTTGTCTGAGGAACGGAGCAACTCCATGCAGTGACAGCTCAGCAGTAACACACAGCCATCACACACACTGTCGTCGCGGCAACAGGCATGAACACTCGCAAACCAGCCCTCCATCAGGCAGCACACACAAATATTCATCCATCTATCCATCCATTTTCAGAGCCGCTTTGTCAGCACACAAACAAACACACCACACACATTGCCACACTCCCTTCCGTGTTACTCCCATTCATTTATTTTACTTGTCTCTCTTCCTCATACTGTTGACATGGTCACATGGGACTATGTGTGAAAGCACCCGTAGTGTCACTGTTGTATTAGGATTTTTCAGTGATCGATTGCTACCGTCTTGGGAGAGAAAAGCATGTAGCTGTGGCGTGGGGCAGGCGGCGGGGGGGTGCAGAGTTTTTACGACAGTGGCATAACCAAAAGGAACCTTTAGGGGCAGCGCTAACTGCATGCTACTTAGTTCTGCTTTAAGACTTTATTCAAAATCTGGATGCTTCTTTGCTTGTCTAGTTCCAGACAACATAATACAGTTTTAGACTAATGAAATAATGGACTGGTCCGATCATGTTTTGATTAAGATTGTCCACATTATGCAAAAGGTGATTGTAAATGCGGAAACGATCGGAAAGGGGTTAAACATTTAGTTATACATTTCATCAGTTAACATATGTTTGTGTGGAACAGGAGTTTGACCTTTCATTTGGAATTGAGGGAAAAAGAGAGAAAAAACAGCAAATATGTAAAGACATCTAGACAATAGTTCAAGACTTTAGAATTGTACATATGTGTTCATATAACACTTCTAATGACACTCAAAGTGCTTTACAGAAACCATAATTAATTCACACCAGTCATAAAGGTGGTGGTAAGCTACATTGTAGCCACAGCTGCCCTGGCCCAAGGACACATAAGCGATGACTGGGATAGAGCGGGATTTTAAATCGAGGGAGAAAGTCTGAGCAATATCTGCAACGATAATGCTAAACCAATAGTCGGAGCACAGACACGTTGAATAAACACCAGTTTTTACAATTTTTGTATAATTCTGTATAACCGGCCTCTGGCCAGGTTTAGTATAATTCTTTTTCGAGACCTGGATTATAGTAAAACTTCAAAAAAGGAGATTATGTTAAGGAGATTATAAGAATCTGAGACTATTCCATACTAATCCAAGGAAGAAAGCAATTTCTGTAAATGTCAAGTGTGTGTGTGCTTGTGTGTGCGCGTACTCACGGTCAGGAGCTGTCGTGGCCATGAGGTGTGATGTTTTACAAACATCCAGACCGTGGATTGACCCGGCATGGAAAGTAAACAGGCACTCTGGATCTGGAGTCTGCACATACAGATGTAACCACAGCCTTTGTTTCACTGTTTAGGACCCACCATCACTTCTTAATAGCAAGCCACAACACAAATGGAGTCATATTTTACTTCTCAAATTCATTTAAATAACATGTTTTGTTTGAACCTGTGATCATAAAATCACAGGCAGGTTTAAACAAAGATAAGGGGCCAGCCTAAACCCTGAAAAATATAAGGTGGTCAAATGTAATTGGCCCTAAAGTGTGTCTCTGGCTGCCATTTGTATATGCAAGCTGAAAACTAGGGGAAAAATGTGGAGTAAAAAATACATTACAAAATTACCTTTTCATTTGAAAACCTATTTACTAGGGATGTAACGATTAATCGTAAGGCAGTTAAAAATCGATTCATAGGTACCACGGTTCACATCGATGCTCTGAAAATTGAATCGCAGTACTTTTTTTAAACAGCAGAGGGCGCTATATATTAATCCTTCCAGAAGCGGACTTGACAGGCGGAATCTGCTACTATTTTCTTTCTGGCCGCCATTTACTGTTAAACATGCTCATAAATGATTCTTTACTCCGCTAGCACCAAAAGAATATCTGTAATATTACGTGAATATCTGTAAAAGTCACGTTTTTCTATTAGCTCTGTCTGCTATCATAGCTTCTCTTCTTCACTGGTGGAATAACTGCATGGCAACCGACCACTGGGTTACCAGCGCCCTCTGCTGGTCTAAACAAATATCTGACGTAAATACAGTAAAATGACTGTTTTTTTTTTTTTTTTAAAGTCCAATTGTTAAGGCACAAAATACATTTTCAGTTGCACTTTTAAAAAGAAAAAGAACTATTATGCAGTTTTGAATTGTTTACTATAGAACCAGAATTTAAATTAATAGGTTTCTTCTTCATTTGTATTATTCCTTTATGTATTTCATTCAAGATTTATTTTTAGTTAAAGTGCATCATTTTGCATAGTTAATCAAGGGATTCTTTTGACAATGAAAAATAAAAGGAAAATAGTATAGTATTTTCCCCAAAAAAATAAAGGAACATTTTTCAGTCATTTGTCAACATTCCCATTTTGTAAAATAAATCGTGAGAAAATCGTATCGTGAACCCAGTATTGTGAATCGAATCGTATCGGGAGTTGAGTGAATCGTTACATTTACTATTTACTAATTAGTGAAAAGCAATGTTAGTTAGCGGGAAAAAAGTACTAAATTGTTGCCATGTGGTGATGCCTAAATAGACTGTACGCTAAGAAAAAGTTAGTAGTAATACCCTTCAAAATAAAAGCAATGGACTTTCACCCACAGGCAAAAAGCCTACTTAGGACCTTTTACCTATTTATCCCTTTTTCTCATTATATATTTAATCGTTATTAGTCGTCTATCATTAAATATACTGTACAGTAATTCTAAGGACTTAAACTAAACTAACTGAAAATGTAATGTAAAAATGGTACAATGCTGTTACGCCTGGAAAGGCTCTACGACAGACATCTGTGACCCACCCCAACAGTTGAGACACCAAAGCCAATAATTGTCGGAAATAAAAAAATAAACAAACATGTAAATGATCTGAAAATCAATTCAGGGAAACCATCTTCACTCACAGTGTTGGTGAAAGAAAGGTCCAGTTTCCAGATGGCTCCATTGGAATCCTGTAGGAACACACCGTACAGACTCTAGCATTATGGTGCATTGTAGACACAAGTGTTGATGATTTTGCATCTGACCTGGGCAAACCAGATGAAGGAGTTGGGCAGGGGGCTCCTCACCACAGATGACAGGCAGACATTGTGTTCAACTACCAGCTCATTAATGGGTTCCATTTCTAACCTTCCACTGTGTGTGTCAGCCATGTTGATTTTCTCAATGTCCCAGTCCTGTGGCAGAGTTACATAGTAAGACAAACACCTTACATACAAATAGAATAATGGTGTGGTTTCCACATGCAATAACAGATTTGTTCTTTTAAGGGTCAATTCAAAAATGAAATGAAAGCAGCTCCAAATGAAGAACTAATAATGAAGTTCCTTCATTAGTTCAAAAGTAATGAGAGACTTGTTCTTGTGATGTTGACGAGTCATACATTGACAATTATTAACACAATAGTGGTTTGTTGGCATCAGTTGAATAATGCTGTGTGAATGAAAGTGTCTGTAGGTGGTGACCTTGTGACACACTGGCATCCAGTACAGCAGAAATGGGCAACTTCTATTACAGCGGGGGCCACAAAAATATGATAGTTCGATCCGAGGGCCACATTATCCATATTAATGTCAGCGTTCATAATAACAACCAATCTGTTCATAAATAAAGGAATAAACAACAAGATTTTTAAGTGTATTTGTTTGTTGTAATTTTTTGTCTTTTGTTTGTATTTTGTATATTTTTCTGTAATTTTGTGTATCTTTGTTGTTTTGTTTTAGGAATTCATTTTGTGTAGTTTTTTTTTTTATTTGAGTGTTTTTTTTGTAGTCAATGTTTATGAAGTAATTTTTGGTATATTTGTTGTCCTTTTGTGTATTTTTTGGTTATTTATAGGTTTTTAGAGCAATTTTGTGAATTTCTGCTCTTTTGTGAGTTTTTCTATTGTCTTATGTGTTTTTGAAGTCATTTTGTGTGTTTACTTTAGGGGCCACACAATATTAGACAGATAGCCGCCTGTAGCCAATACTGTCTCCTGCCTTGTCAGCATGAATAAGCTGCATGTGATCCCCTATAAACCTGTTCAAAATAAAACGTAGAGAAGATTAATCGTACCCTGATCACCCCATCAGAACCGAAAGTCATCAACAGTCCATCTTCTAAGGAAAAGGGCTGTGCTGTCCCCACATGACAGCTCTGCCGCTCTATTCGGCAGATCTCCACTTTGATGGCCTCTCTATCCCACAGCAGCAGGTTACCCCATTCTGTACCTGTTACCACCTAACCAGGAGAAGACTCAGTCAATTCAGAACCAAAAGCACTGGTGAAGTAAGAAACCAGTCAATTTGTTTGTCGTGAACCATTAAATGGGCCAGAATACTAATGGTATTAAAATCATCGGAGGAAAATGTAGTTAAAATCTGTCCTTAACATTTGCTTATTGGCCTTATGTTCAGTAAAAATATAATTGACCTGTCATTGGTTTGACAAAGTTGTAGCTATATATTTCATGTTATTTCTTGAAATATGCATTTGTAATATTAATATTTTCTCATCCTCTAAAAAGTCTTTATCTTCATAATTATGACACTCCTGCCAAATAACATGAAGATACATGACAACCTGAGAAAATAACAAACATGAAATGAATGAATGAATTCTTTATGTTTACACAATGCAATGATATCAGTAAACAAGTTCTTTACAGACAGACACCACTCTTTAAAGCTGGGGTATGTAGAATCGTGAGGCACTCCACGCTCCCCTCCTAAACAAAACTTGCGCGCACGCGCACACTGTGGAACTCTTTGCGACTGTTTTCTCCATAGAGACGAGTAACAAATGTAGGAACTTCATCTTGTGTTATTGGAGAGTTTTCTGATGTTTTTGAGACATAAAAGCACGTATCACTCACTGCTGTGAGGACAGTAAGAGGGTCAGAGTCACAGCTGCTCCGCAAACACAAGCAGTCATTTCTGAGCTGATCAGAGCAGACACACTGCGTCCACACTGCAGATGAATTGGGTCTGTTATTTCCACCTTAGATCATTTTTAATAAGCTAAATATTCCGTCTGTTCTCACTCTCTCTGACTCGAGGCGGACTGCGCTGACTGAAAGCAGACCACTCGCAGTTCGCTGCACACACCGACCCTGTGGACTCTGTTCCTCCTGAACACGTTTTTGCCTTTATTCTGTTGCTTCTCCATCTCGGTCTTCCTTTTTCCTCTTGATTTGCCGTGTAACTGCTGTGCCAAAAGCCGGATAAGAGACTTCAGCTAGAATATAGAGCCATGGGACTGTCCCTACTCTCAGATCCAGAAAGCGCATCAACTTTTGAAGAGCAGCTTGAGCAGCCAATAATAATGCTTAAAACAGCTCATGAGATCACCTTGTTGGTAGAAACATCTCTGATTGGCTGAAGCCAAGCATCACACTCATGCATTTTTAAAGATCATTTACAGAGCCAGGAGACGGAGAAGAGATTCACTGTCCACTCAGAACACTGGATTACAATATGCAATACAATATATTAAAAATGATTATTGATTTTTTTACCAAATAAAACAAAAAAAAAAAACTTACATACCCCAGCTTTAAGCAGTGTGGACTAGTAATAACGGTCACAAAAGCTTAAATGTTACACAATAACCTTGCCTGGGAATTGTTTGAAAAGATGATGCTCAATTCACGTGTTCCTTTGCAGATTAGTTGGTTTTAGAGCTATAATATAGTCTTTAAACTGAAAAACTAAAAAGTTAGAAAAATACATTTACATACATTTTTTTTATGAAGCATAATTTTATTAACACGAGTATTTCTTTTTATGATTTGCTTTTATAATTTAAAAATGTCATCTTTTTCCCCCATACCTGTATATTTGCTGGAATTTACCAAATATATATCAAACTATTTTTATATCTGTTTATTTATTTTAAAAACAATGTTTTTCCCTGACATTTTTCAAAGCAGTGATTTGTGGTGTTCAGTTTGTTAGTTTCAGTGGAATTTTATTGGATTGAAATACCAAAGTTCAAACTCACTAACGTGTCCTGATTCAGTAAATAATCCTTTTCATTTCAATAAAACAGCAGCTCAGGATTAAAAATAAATAAATACGAGATTAAACCGTCAGGGCTCTATTTATAATGAACAAGTTCAATATTTCTGTTATTGCATCCTTCCATTTCACCATAACAAGATGATATCAGTCAGATTGAGCTGTTTGTCATTCAAAGAAGTGCTTTGTTTCCCCAGGAACCTTGAAGCTTTGAACTAGTATTTATCATAAAAATGTGCTCTTTTTTATTTCAGTGAAGTACATAAAGCTTTATTCATATTTACATCTTAGTCGTTTACATAAAATACCTTCTTGTGAAGAAAAGCCACACCTGGAGCCACTGGTGCTCCTGCTGCACCTTCTGTACTTAGCCTGGAATCCATCCTAATCTCCTTGTATTATTATATCATGTTTAATACAGGCCATTACAAAAAGTAAGGAAGTGGGTGTGGCTTATCTCCAGGCTAGTCAGGGGTAATCATTGTGTTCCTTACTTGACGTGTCCAGTTCCTGATGAGGTGAGCAGTTCTGGGTTGTGTGGGGAGAATCTGACTCTACAGACTTCTTGTGAGGATGCCTTGCACCTCAGCATCACTTCCTCATGTCTCCAGTCCCACAGAGTCAGCATGTAATCTGGGGCTCCGCCCACACTGGCCAGTATGCTGCCATCCAGGTTAAAGTCCACAGAGCTGTACACTTGCTCTGTGCCTCCTGCACACATGGCAAATAAGAAAACAGCCTCCATCATCCAAAATGACAAAAATGCTTAATAGATATTATGTATCATGTTTACCTCTGAGGATGTGGTAGAGTCTCAATGAGGGATATTCATAGACGAGTATGAGAGGCTGGTTTCCCTTCTCAGCTATGACAAAGTACTCATTACTGGGATGAGCCTACACACAAACATACATAAAGATATACATGTGATTAATATTAGTCACAACAAAAGAAGCTGGTCAGAAAACTGGGGACAGAAGACTGGAAGTGGCCTACATTACAGGTACTTTGTTAAATATACATTTGTTGAGCAGAGTATGCATGATAACATCGTCAGTGTGTCAGGAGATCAGCTTACTGTGATAGCACCTATTCCTTCTCCGCTGCAGAAACGCAGGTATCTCTGCTCCTTGGTGTGAACTTGCAGCAGTACAAGCAGGTTTCCTGCTATAAACACTAGAGTTCTGTCATCCAGCAGCATCAGGTTTGATCTGCGCTCGCTGTCATAACCAAAGGAGTGACTGAGGGACGGATGGATGAGGACCATAACCTGGTAATGCACTGTTGACTACAGCCTCACTTTATACAGTTACACATACTTCTGCCAAACTTACAATTATGACTTCAATTATCCATGTTCAAATACAACTAAATTGATTATGTTGACCAGCATTTTTTCCAATTACAATTATTATTTTCCCCCTGAAATCAATTACAATTACATCCTAAATGACTAAAGTTCAATTACAACTAATCACACTTACTGAGCCTTTAACAAAACAAAAAGCCCATAAAACATAACTGTACTGTTCTCACTACGTGTTGTATACGCCCAGTATGTTAACGCAGATAAACAGCAAGCCAAACTCGAATTTACGAGCCAGGTTCAGAGCGTCTTGCTCCCTTTATTCACAAAACCTTGTGACATGAAGACTCATGCTATTACGAGTGAAACTGCAATAAAGCAAAACACAAAATAAAATGTACACAATTAACCACTTGGTCTTCTTGCAAAAATATAAACATTTAAATCACTACTAAACCATTAAACAAATGCAATATCATGTAGACATTCTTACAAGATGTAAAAAGTAACAATAATATTTCTGCTGTTCCATTATGTACCACAAGATGGCGTTTTTTGCATGGCAATACAATCTAATAGCAGTATTTTTCAAGCCACAAAAACGAACTCTTTAAACACACATAAAGTATCTAAAAGTTATACAATCAGGTTACTTTAGCTCTTAAACAAAGTATATACTCACAGCCATTGCTTTCTGAAGTGTAGAAGAACTTTAAACCAGGAAGATGTAGCTGTATGTTCACATCTATCCACCATTACACTGCACACTGACGCTAGCTGGCAGGTTTATTACCCATGATACCTTGCAACTCTTACAAGCCTCTTCAAAATAAAATACACCTTTGGGTAATATTAATGTGCATTTGTGCTTTTAACATTACAAACTAAAACTGGAAGACAACACTTATAATCAACTATTTTTAAGAAACAAATTAAACTATTTATTAACCTGCAGGGCAGAACACTCCCCGTCTGGCATGATAATGCCACTACTTGAATACTTTACTCATTACTGGTCATTCTCAAGGAGAAGAATGACTTCAGAGATGGGCTGCAGAAAAGTCTTTTCGGTTCCCTGGGATGATATCCTCACCTCAATCTTGCGCACCTTACCATCACTGCTGGGGAATGTTGAGGTGATTATAGCCATTGGCCATGCATTTCGGGCAGCTTGTGATTGCTTCAGGAGCACAATATCTCCAGGTTGCAGGTTGCAGCAGGTCTTGAGCCACTTTCGTCTTGAGTGAAGGGTGCAGATGTATTCGTCTCTCCAGCGACTCCAAAATTCATTGGCGAGGGCTTGTACCTTTTTCCATTGACTTTTGACAAGTCTTTTCCAATGAACTCTCTTGGTGGAGGAAAAACAGGTGGTTTTTGTGTCAGAAGCATTGCAGGTGAAAGCAGAAATGGTGATGAGGGGTCAGATGAAACTGGGACCAGCGGTCTTGCATTGAAACCTCAGCCATCAAAGTGCACAGTACTTCATGCGTCAGACAACTGTGTTTGTTCTGCAGAAGCATAGAGTCCAGTATCTTTCGAGTGACACCAATCATCCTCTCCCAGATACCTCCCATGTGAGAGGCATGTGGAGGATTAAACTTCCATGTGCAGTCATTATTGTGAAGATAGGCAAGGATTTTTGTTGTCTTCTCATCAGGCTGATTCATTTCCCTCATTTTACTTTTATTAAAACTGTATTCTGTAGATAACCATTTATTTTATTAGTATTCTGAATCAATCTATTTCATAAATAATAAATAGCAAAATAAAAGTAGATGAATGTTGTGTTCTTGTCATGGTACGGTGTGGGTGTGGACCCAAAAGCAGAGGCAGAATTAGGCAGCAGGCAGGTGTAAAGTTCAAAAGACTCCATGTTTAATCACAAAAAAACTAAATCCAACAAGGCACAAGGAAAACCAGGGAACAAACGCAGCAGAACACGAGGAGGGTCAACATTACAATGATCCCACAGTCATACTGTGTCCAAGCACTCAGCTAAATAGTGAGGGAATCTTGATTGGGAATGGGCCACACCTGGGTGGAAACATGAGGGAGCTAATCAGTCACCGACCAAGCACACAGACATCACTGGGGGTGGAGCCACAAGCAGGAATACCTGAAGCACAGACAAGAGTTAAACTAAAACACAGAATAAACAAAGACTCAGAACAAAAGTGCTAAACACAAACAAAACAGAACCTGACAGTGCTACATCTTAAATTTGTGCACAGCTTTTATCAATATTTAAATATGTAACAATTTCTAATCACATCATTCATATCCTACGACTTGGTTTGCTTGATAGGTCAGCCATTGGTTTCAAAATATTTATTTTTTTCCCCTTCAGATGCACTGAGGAAATGTGATGATGTCATAGATGACTTCACCTGCAGGAAAACCAGGAGAATAAATGAATAAGGATGGACTGAAGGATGGATGGATGGTGCTTTATTAGCTTGTGTTGGTTAATGCTGCTTTATAAAGCACCAGCAGAAAATCACACTATTTTTGGTTAATAGTTTATTTGTGCAATACCTCTGAGAACTTCAATTGTTTAAGTTGATGTGTGTTCATTACTGCAATTTTAGTATTGTTTTGTGGCAAAGTGACTAATGTGTGCACTAATGTCTTCAAACTGCAGCTATTTCAGTTCAATTAATGTTTGGTTTGTTAATTTTATATTTATCTTGTTTTTTTTGTTGCAATGCCTTCCTCTAATAATATTAATCATGTGTAATTTGACCGTGTTACTAATATGTTTAAATTGACTTTCATTTACTTGTGTGTTATTTTATAATTGGATGTGAAACTCTTTTGTCAAAATTAAATAAAATGGCAAAAAAGTAGAGAGAGATCTGAGGAATTTATTTCATTTCAATAGTTTAAAATGCATAGCTGTCATAAAAAAAATGCACTACATGTAGTGTTGACCTTCAACAGCATGTGTAAACAAGGTGGGAGAAAAAAAGACAATATTGGGATTTATATAAGGGAGCCCTGATACACCATATTTGTTATTGTGCAATATTTAGTTTTTTATTTTCCTTAAATGTACCCTTTTTTTGTTCTTTGCTTTTGAAGAAGTTTGAAGTTGAGTTCATTATCCTTATGGAGTTTGTATTTTTGCAAATATTTAGTAAAAGTTAAAACAATTAATAAAAAACAACACCCAGTGTTTGTTTTGTTTATTTTGCTTATGCATTTCATGTGTTTCAGCGTACGCCACCTGAAGTGATCTTACCTACGCACAGTTTCATAAATGTTGGGAGAATATGGAGGCTATATTAAATAATTGTTTATGTTTCTTTAATGGTGTTTTACGACGTTGATTTTGTTAGATGTTAAAAGCTTGTTCATGTGGATCTAAATTTAATATTTTGATAAGCGCACTGAGATGACTTTGTTGTAAATTACGCTGTATAAATAAAGTTGAAATCAACTGAATTGAATTAACACTTTTCAGCAGAAACATATCAAATTGTCATTGGTGTTGACATTGGTGGTCACGATTTGGAACACCCTGCTTACCCTACCCTAGTGCTCACGGAACGTCACTGAGAGCATGTGTTTGTTCATGTGCACACAGCAGCCTCCGTTTGGGTGCTGTAAGTGACACTGTGTTGTTGCTGCTGCTGCTAGAATGGTGTGTGCACATAGAACAGACCTGGGCCCTTTACGGCCCGCGGGCCACATGCGGCCCTATGGTTGACTGACCGGCACCTCATGAGTGTGCATTGCTTTTATTTTGAAGCTTTTGTTTTTTACGTCGCGCATTGGTACGTAAGCAGTAGTGGAACAAATCAGCGCTTCAGCACCACGGAGAGCGACCGCTTTATTTTGACACACTTTATCTATTTCAACTCAGAGCCTGTATAAGTAGCTATAAAGTTTAGTAAAACTGGCACAGCGGTCCACATGTTCACAAACAATTTCAATATGAAGTACTAGAAGCTCACTGCATATCAGTCCATGTACAGTTATTTATGGTCACTTTTTACTGGATCCAAACTGAGATGCCGCTCCGTCCGCTCCTCGTGCACCATTGCCTCAGCAGTCCTCCTGTGGTTTTGCACCGAGCCTGCGCACGCATGCACCTAACTTAGTATGACTCATTTCACCCCCAAATGGTCGACTAAAAAGAGAAAGGTAGATGCTGAATGCAGGGTTTTCAACAAGATGTGGACTGCCAAGTATTTATTTACCAAAGTCAGACGTAAAGTGGTGTGTTTGGTTTACGGGGACCAGATTGCTGTGTTCAAGGATTACAATTTGAGTCGACATTACAAGACGAAACATTCGGAGAAATATAAAAACTTGAATGGTGGTGAGATGGTGCGGATATCGGAAGATTTGGTAGCGAAGCTCCAAAAGCAACAAGGATTTTTTACCAAGCTTCACACATCCAGGGATGCTGCAACCAGGACCAGCTTTGTAATATCACTAAAAACAGTAAGCCATTCTCACAGGGAGAGTTTGTAAAAGAGTGCTTGGTGGACTCTGCAGCGCTGATTTGTCCTGAAAAAAGAAGCATTTGAACAAGTCCAGCTGTCCAGGCGCACAGTGACGAGAAGGATGGAGGACATTGCAGGAAATTTGGAGCTTCATCTGCAACGTGAAGTGGCAAATTCTGCCACTGACAGGGAGCGATCTGTTCACGGAGGTAAATGCAAGCATGGACACGCTGGGACTGAAATGGGACAGACTGACGGGTGTCACAACGGATGGTTGTCAAAATCTAACAAGTGAGTGAAATCAACGCAGATCAGAAAGTGGTATTTTTGCATTGTATTTTACATCAGCATGTGTTGTGCAAGTCAGTGCTTAAAATTGACCATATGATTAATGTTATAACTAAAATATTGAACTTCATCAGGGCACGAGCTTTGAATCACAGGCAGTTTGTTGCACTTTTAGAGGAGCACAAGACTGAACATGGAGACATCAGCTATCACACAACTATCTGATGGCTCAGCCTGGGCAAAGTGCTAAAAAGAGTCTGAGATCTAAAAGCAGAGAGCCGAGAGTTTTGTGAGAAGAAAGGCAAAGACATCTCAGATGAGAAATGGCTGACAGATTTTGTATTTGCTGTTGACGTGACTGCACTGATGACTGCACTGAACACTAAACTGCAAGGCAAGGGCCTTTTCGTCCATGAAATGCACAACCTGGTGAAGGCTTTCATGGCCAAGTTACAGTTTCTTTCAAGGCATCTGGAGAGCAACAATCTCACTCACATGCAAACCCTGAAGGAAGTCACACCATCAGATGATCACCTCCGCAGGTACTCATCTATGTTAGGAGCACCGCATGGCAAGTTTTTGAGGCGATTTGAAGATCTCAGAACAATGGAGAGTGAGATGCACTTGATTTCCTCACCATTTACCTGCAATGTGGATGATGCACCAAGTGATGTCCAGCTGGAACTCATTGACCTGCAGTCTGATGCAGAGCACTTCAAGTCACAACCACTACAATAGACCCTATTTACCAAAAAATTAAATCTTTTTTTAAGAAAATTTGACACAGGATATATATTATTTAGGATTTTGAAATGTGTTTCTTTAACTTTAGGTAAAATAAGCCACTTAGTATATTTAGAATAGGCTTTTTTTTAAGGTAGTGGGGTTCCTCAGGTTAGGGCTCTGCTGTAACCCCCTGCAATACCCATGGAATATTTTACATTTTAGAACGTAACTAAACAACTTATTGTTACATTTTTTTTGTCCAACAAATTATATTCTCCAATTAAAAGATTTGGTAACATAGGTAATGATTTGTTGTATATTAGATAGTTGTGTATCAACTGGAATAATGATAAAGGAATTATTTACTTATTTTGTTAAATTCTCTTTGAGAGCAATTTAAATCATATTTTCCTATGAAATCTGCATAACTCAAAAACGAACCATTATTATCCATCAAGTCGGTCACAAAAACTATGTCTAGTTCAAACCAATTATCAGTAAAAACTGATTTCCTGCTAATAGTAATTACTCTGTTGTTCCATATAGTCAAATTGTGAGGGGAAAAGTTGTGGGAAAATACCATCTTCAAAAAAATAGAGCTTGTTTATGGAAATCAGACAACTTTGTAGGAATTCTGTTCACGTCAAAGTCACACTTCAAAACAAAATCCAAGCCTCCTATTTGCTGAAATAAAGATCTTGGAATGTGAAACCACATAGAGTTTGGTTGGGAAAGACAAGATTTGATCCAGTTCAGTCTGAAGGTGCCAATCATAGACTAAAATCTGGGGCTTTAATACCACCACTATCATACTCCTTAACAAGTTGTGACCTTCTAATGTAGTGTGTTTTATTCCTCCATAAGAACTGATAAATAACAGAGTTAGCTTTATTAATGTTTCATGAGGAAATATATAATGAATGACAGGGAAAAATCAATTTGGAAATACCTTCTGCTTTAGATAGAGTGATTCTACCAAAGATAGTTAGGTCTCTGGTTAGCCAATGGCTTAATGATCTCTTCACATCTACTATACGATTTGTAATGTTAGTGTCTTCCCTATTTACTATATTTTTAGAAATCAACAATCCTAAATACTTGACTTCCGTCTCAACTCTAATTGAGGAAATAGAGGAATCAGAGCAAGTGTGGATAGGGAGTAATTCACATTTTTTGATATTAAGAGACAATCCTGATGCTTTAGAGAATAATGAAATAATACTAAGCATTTTATCCACTATTGATTTATTCTTTAAAAAGAAACAGGTGTCATCTGCAAATTGGCTTATCTTAAACTCTTTGTTAAAAATTGTAATTCCCTGTATATCACTGGAGTTATTGATCAGAACTGATAATAACTGTGTTGCTAGGATGAAAAGTTTTGGGGAGATGGGGGAACCCTGTCGAATTCAACGTAACACCTCGAATCTAGGAGTCACACCAGGATTCAGAGAGACTGAACTAGTGATGTCAGTATATAGCATCTCTACAATGATACAGAACTGTTCTCCAAAGCCCAAGAAGTGAAGTGTTTTCAGTAAAAAGGATGTTCAACAGTGTCAAATGTCTTGAAAAAGTCTATAAATAACACCAGACTGTCTGTTTCAATATAATCTCTATAATCTAACATATCAAGAATCAGCCTTGTATGGTTATGAATATTTCTGCCTTTTACAAAGGCTGATTGGCATTCATCAACTATATTGTTTAAACCCATATCTAATCTCTTAGAGTACACGTGCTAACAATCTATAGTCATTACATAAAAGAGTAATCGGCCTCCAATTGTCAAGTGATAATTTATCCTTATTGGGCTTTGGGATTAAGGTGATTATTCCATGTTTCATAGTAGAAGACAGGTGTCCAGTTGAAATACATTCTTGAAAGGCCTTAAAGAGCATTTCTCTGATATCGTTCCAGAAAAAGGAATAAAATTCCACAGTTAAACCATCAATACCTGGTGACTTTCCTTTTGGCATTTGCTTCATTGCTATATCTAACTCTTCAATTGTAAGATCATCCTCCATATGCTGCATAAAGTCTGCGTCAATTGTTTTTCTTTTCTCCCTAATTTCCTCAAAAAACTATTTGCAATCATCCCCAGCAAATGTGGATCCATACAGATCACTATAAAATGTTCTTATTTCCTCATTTACCTGTTGTTGATTATCAATACTTATCTTGTTAACAAGTAGCTTATGAATTTTCTTTTTTATTTGTCTTTGCTTTTCCAGACTAAAGAAATGAGATGAATTTTTTTCACCTTCAATCCAACGAGCTCTAGAGCAAACAAATGCTCCTTTGGCTTTATCCAAGTATAGATGATCAAGTTGGTTATGCAAGTCATTTAATATAACTTGTTCATCTAAAGATAACTCCAGTTTATGACATAGTTTATTGATATCATTTATAATGTCCTGTTGTTTTTGTTTCTTAGCTTTAGAAATGTATTTACTTCTGCTAATGGCTGTTTCTCTAATTTGGAATTTAAACCACTCCCATTTACTTTAAGGTGTCATTTCTAATTTAGTAATTTTCTTTACCAAATTTTTAGTTTCACTACAAAATTCCTCACTTTCAAGAAGGCTACTATTAAATTTCCATAAAGGGTTAGGTATATATTGAAGCCCATCAAGCTGGAGACATATTGTAATTGCACAGTGATCTGTCAGGGGTGAAGCTGTTATCTCACATTTATGCACATTATTAATTAGGTTTGTAGAAATTAACCAAAAATCTATCCTTGAATGTTGACCGTTGTTAGCAGAATTAACCCAAGTATATTGCAAAGTATTGGAGTTTCTCATTCTCCAAATGTCAATTAGGTTTTCCTTGGAAATAAAATCAACAATGATTTCCTCATAATTATGATATTGTCCCTTTGGAGGAAGCCGGTCCATCCAGAGGTCAGGAGCCAGGTTATAGTCTCCCCCAACGATGACTTTGTCAGTGGTGTAAGTCAGTTTCCATTCCTCCAACAACTTACTTTTTTTGTTCTGAGCTTTTTTGTTATAGCCATACACACAAAAAAGAATTTAATTTTCGTCGTTAAATTCCACGGCTGAATTCCTCCGTTGAATGAGTCTCTTGTAAGAAAATTAAATTGCACTTCTGCTCTTTACAAAAAGAAAAATTGTCTTACGTTTCACAGTATTCCTGAACCCCCTGGTGTTTAACGACATAAAAGATAACATTCACAATATAGAATAAATGTGCAAGGAACGTGATGTGCAGGGGTGAGATACACATATATCCATAATACAAATCAATAATAACGTTTTTGCAACAACCTTAAACATTTCAAACCTTTAAAACATCAGTGCAAAACAGTCAGAGTACCTGTACTGGAGCAATGAAAGCCCCACAAAGATAATCATTTAGGGTCCACACGCTGGTTGTCAATCAGAGCATACCCTTCCTTTAGGAATGTTCGTTTCCCTTTCTTCCTGGCCTCCACAACCAGGGGCCACAGCTTGGAGCGAGCCTCCCGTTCCTCTTTTGAAAAATCCTCTCTGAAACGAATGTGCATCTCGCTGCACACTCGTGCCTCTCTGGACTTTTTCCACACTTCATCCCACACCATTTTCAACCAGAACTGGATGATAATTTGCCTCGGCGTGCTCGGTGAAGTAGCGGTGTTTCTCTTCCCCAGGCGGTGCACAACATCCACAGTGTCTCTCAGACGATCCACAACCATTGGAACAATTCTGGTGAGAATCATGATGACAGCCTCTCTCGTGTCTTCACCTTCCTTCTCCTGGAGACCGGTCAGCCGGAGATTCCACCTCCTTTTGTACCGAGCCTGTTCCTTACTTGCATTATTAAGCTTGACATTTTCCATATGAAGCTCTTCAACAATTTCTTTTCTGTTCTCACTTGCAGCCACCGCATTCGCTTCAATACGTCTGTCAAAGCTTTTCATCAGTTCAGTCTGATCATCCACTTTCCCAGTCAGCACCTGAATTGCGTGGAGAAGAGTAGCGTTGAAATTTTCCTCTTCCTTTTTGTCGCCGCTTGCCTTCAACTTCTTGGGTTTAGGGCTTTTGATTGGAGTATGGGCCAGGTTTATCCTGCCTGCTTTAGAGGTTTCATCTACCTCAATGTCTTCCACCTCACCGTCCGACACGGATAGAACAGCAACAGGTTGAACACACACACTGTAGTCGTGGTCTGACATTTCGGTACGCTCAATATATGACTAACAAAGTCAAAAGGCTTTGAAAATGTTCCTTTTTGGTAGGTTTTGGGTTATTGCACCACAAAGTTCACAATTCCAGGAATACACAATGTATTTATTGTGAGCCTGCAAATAAGTGTCCTCTCACTCCGCCATCTTGGATCCTCTCCATGATGGTGTGAATGTGTTTGCATTGGTTTTGTTCTTTGTTTGTAAGAAAAGGACGTTTTGGACTTAACACATTATGCATTTTTGTGTTTAACTGTGAGCGTGTGTTTCAATGTTTCATGTAATGTATTAATAAGGGTAGTTTGCTATGGTTTAAAGCTAAGTTGGTGTCAGTCTGACATTGTTGGGCTGCAGTTTAACTATTGGTGGAACATACATTTGAACATAAAGTCCTTCAGTGGAAACCAGTTATATGCTTCTGCTTAGTTGTTAAAGTAAAAACACTAGTTTTAAAATGGTGTGACTTCAGGACCCAGTGACCACCTTCTTAAAACTACACTCAAATATATTTAATTTAAAGATGGATTATTCTGAACCTGAAACATTTCCCTTCTTTTAATTCAACAAAAATGAATTAAAAAAATAGATTTTCACTAACTATTAGGTTTGTAGGGGGACAATATTTAATCAATATTTTTGTGTATTTCTGCAATATTTCAGTGATTACAATGCTTTTAATGTGTTCAATGGTTACTTGATGCACATGATTTAATGATGGCAGTGTGTAATGCCTGCAATATTTATGTATGCACAGGCATTTTATTTTCATATAATCTGTTCAGATCAGTGTTTAAACTGATACAATAGGATACATTATTTTTTATATTTTTTTGCATTATCAGTAACTCAGGGTGTTTTATCCTTAATGTTCTCACTTACAGTTGTTCCAATGCCGTCATTATGTTGTCATGGTTACTTTGAGACTTCTACACAGTAGTTTCAGTGAAAAGAAACTTGTTGCACTTTATTTTATGATGGCAGTGTGTAACACTGTATTTTGTCCTCTGAATGATCAATATCTTCTGATGAACATATACAGCAACTTGATTTTTCATCTTTACGTTTAATTTTGATATTAACTGGGTAGAGTATCTCAATATATTACAATATTATTGTATCGTGACACGTATCGTATTGTAACATCATTGCCAATACTCACCCCTACTAACTATATGCAATTAATATGATTTAAACAAAACTTTTTAGAAATATTTTTGAGTTATTGCACGTCAGAAAAGTAAATACTAAATAAATTGTAACATTGTTTACTGAAATTGTACCAAATCCTAATAATAAAAATGTTTTTAGAACTAATATTCATATGCAGTGATGACTGCTGGATGCAAATTTCTCAAATTATATTTTGTTTATTCTTTAACTTTAATTGTGCAGCCAAAATATAAATGAATAAATAAATTCTACAGAAGACAAATGAGAAGAAAAATAAAATTATGAATAATGTATTTAATATTAGAAAGGTCCGCATTGCTGGCAGTAAGTAAAACTGGTTTCCAGTGAGGGTTGGACTCCACCAGGGCTGCCCTTTGTCACATGCTTTACACATGGTATGGTGTTTTTTCTCCTCCAAACACGACTAGTTGAGTTTTTACCAAAAAGTTCTATTTTGGTTTCATCTGACCATATGACATTCACCCAATCCTCTTCTGGATCATCCAAATGCTCTCTAGCAAACTTCAGACAGGTCTGGACATGTACTGGTTTAAGCAGGAGGACACGTCTGGCACTGCAGGATTTGAATCCCTGGTGGCGTAGTGTGTTACTGATGGTAGCCTTTGTTACTTTGGTCCCAGCTCTCTGCAGGTTATTCACTAGGTCCCCCCGTGTGGTTCTGGGATTTTTGCTCACTGTTCTTGTGATCATTTTGACCCCACAGGGTGAGATCTTGTGTGGAGCCCCAGATTGAGGGAGATTATCAGTGGTCTTGTATGTCTTCCATTTTCTAATAATTGCTCCTACAGTTGATTTCTTCACACCAAGCTGTTTACCTATTACAGATTCAGTCTTCCCAGCCTGGTGCAGGTCTACTATTGTGTTTCTGGTGTCCTTTGACAGCTCTTTGGTGTTGGCCATAGTAGAGTTTGGAGTGTGACTGTCTGAGGTTGTGGACAGGTGTCTTTTATACTGATAACCAGTTCAAACAGGTGCCATTAATACAGGTAACGAGTGGAGGACAGAGGAGCCTCTTAAAGAAGAAGTTACAGGTCTGTGAGAGACACAAATCTGGCTTGTTTGTAGGTGACCAAATATTTATTTTACAGAGGGATTTACCAATAAATTTATTAAAAATCCTACAATGTGATTTTCTTGATTTTTTTTTTTCATTTTGTCTCTCATAGTTGAGGTATATTTATGATGAAAATTACAGGCCTCTCTCATCTTTTTAAGTGGGACAACTTGCACATTTGGTGGCTGAATAAATACTTTTATGGCCCACTGTACATGCAGGAAGAAATGTATGTCAATGCACAGTTTTCAAAAGTTGAAATCTTACAGTATTAATTTTAATTATAAGATGTTTTACATTTAGAAATTAAACAATCAGTTATTTTAGTTAGTTAAAGATGTTATTTACTGGTGATTTAAAGCAATATTATTATTAATATTATTTAGCATTTAGTGGTTTATTGTGTCTGTTTATTTGATTTATTAGGTATGTATGAGATGTTTAATGTGTAATAAGTTTAATTTTTAAAATATAATTATTCGTATTTGTTAATGATTTAGACTTTGTGCATTTTGGATCAAACTGACATTTTAGTGTTAATCTGAGTTTCCTAGTAATTTATATCTGATTTGTATCATCGCTTACGTACATGGTTGTTATTGTTAGATTTAGATTAAGTCAAAATCAGATGTTCTGAAATTGTTTGTCCTTGTCCTGTGGGGCTTTAAAAAAAGTTGGATTGACTGAGAATGTATTTTATTAACAGGATTATTGATTATAAAGATATATAATTACAGGATTATTGATTATAAAGATATATAATTACAGGATTATTGATTAAAAAGATATATAATTACAGGATTATTGATTATAAAGATATATAATTACAGGATTATTGATTATAAAGATATATAATTACAGGATTATTGATTATAAAGATATATAATTATAATAATACACACAAAAAGAAACCATGAATAATAATCCATTCCAACACTACATAAGTGTAATATGCCTATGTTTTCACCGTGCCAGGATGGCCGAGTGGTTTTAACGTATCCATAGCTACGGCCTTAATTTTATGACCATTAAAGATGACGTCACAATTGCTTCTTTTTACATCGTGACGTCATCTTCCACAACCAACAACCGTGAAGCTGGAGGAGAAGCTTGAAACATTTTATTTACACATTTATTTTAATCTATAATTAGTGCTAAATTCTCCAGGTGTTCATATAGGGTAACAGATTTAATTTATGTCCATGTACCAGTTTTCCACAAGTTCTTAAGGAGGTTAAACTCAAAGCTGCTCTGGGTTTTATTGAACATTTTATTTCTTGACACATTTTATTTACAAATTGTGTTCATTATGAGTGCTAAATTCTCCAGGTGTTCAAGGGTAACAGATTTTACTTGTTTTCATAAACCAGTATTCTACAAGTTCTTAAAAAAATAAAGGATAAAGAATTTGCTGGTTTAAAAACACTGTCTTATAATTGAAGGAACATTTGTTATACTTTTTAATTACAGTAAAGTACATTTAGTAGCATGTACTTTTTTACTTTTACTCAAGTAAGGGAGCAACTTCAATACTTTTACTTTTACCAGAGTTATTTTTATTCAAGTATCTATACTTTTACTTGAGTACTGAAGACTAGTATTTTTGTCACCCTTGCAAAAAACACAAATTAGACCATTATGTGAGGTACTCATGCAGTGCCCTATCCTTTCACAGACCTGATCCATAATAAATCTTGACATGATTACCTTGCATACAGTAAACATAAACTTAAAAAGGAAGAGATGAAATCTTGCAATTGTAACTTAATTTATTTTTACACAAAGGCACCTGCGTATAAAATGAATATTCTGCCAAAAAAAATTTTTAAATTAAATAACACAAATTAATTCAATTCAAAATAATAATAAAAAATCTCCAGCTCTAAGTATAACTACATTTATGAACTCTGAAACTAAGAAAAGAACCAGCATTCAATGCTGTTTTGGTGCCGTGCATTACCTTTAATCTGATTGGTCGACCATGGTGTGATGCATTTGATTGTTGTCTGGTCATTTCATTTTTTGTAGTTTTACAAAGTCTGTTGATCATTTTAAAATAAAAAAATACTCAGTAACTGTTGGCAGAAAAGTAATAAATTACTTTTTTTAAAACGTACTGTAAGTACAAGTCAAAACACTGATTTAGAAATATACTGAAAAAAGTATCAATAAAAAGCATTTCAATTACAATAACGTGAGTACTTTGTAATCAGTTATTTTCACCTCTGATTAAGTATAACTAGCTTTTAAATGAAATATGTTGTTAGAATTTGGACTGCCACATCACTATTATGTATTTAAACCAATATATTCACATGTAAAGTCTTCCTTTCATTGATTATCATTCAGTGTTATTTAATCCCACATTTAAAAAAAAACACCAGCTTTAAATATAACTACTACAGTATAGTAGTGGGAGGAGCTTAAGTAGAGTTGTCAATTATGACCAAATTCAATTCAATGCAACTTTATTTATATAGCACAAAATAGAAGAAAGTCATCTCAAAGCGCTGAGCAAAATAATTGGGTGGTAAGTGTAAAAATGTACTATAAAAGTTTTAGCTAACACATTTACATTATTTATATCACTTTTCTCATATTTAGCACATTTTCCTACATTTAACACAACATTTAACCACATAAATAGAGGTAAAATAAAGCATAAAATCTAAATATATAAATCTAAATCTAAATGGTATATGTTATATCTAAATGTTAAATCTATATCTAAATTTTAAATCTAAATGTTATATGTTATATCTAAATGTTAAATCTAAGTCTAAATGTTAAATTTTATATATACATTTTAAATATGAATGTTAAATGTTAAATCTAAATGTGAAATCTTCATGTTAAATCTAAATCTAAATGTTAAATGTTAAATCTAAATGTTTAAATCTAAATCTAAATGTGGAACTTAAATGTTTCGTTCATATGCTAATTGACCCCGCCCATTGTAACCTCAACCAATGCACAAGCAGAGACACACAAAACCGTCCCACCCACCTCTTCACCAATATAACATAAACCATTTATATTTAGATTTATATATTTAGATTTAGTGCATTTTTTTTACCTCTATATATGTGGTTAAATGTTGTGTTAAATGTAGGAAAATGTGCTAAATATGAGAAAAGTGAGATAAATAATGAAAATGTGTTATCGAAAACTTTTATAGTACATTTTTACACTTGGTACCCCATACAAAATATAAAGTCCATAATAAAAAGAAGAAAGAACCCAACAAGATCCACATGAACAAGCATTTAGCGACAGTGGGAAGAAAAAACTCCCTCTTTTTTATAGGAAGAAATCTCCAGCGGAACCAGGTTCAGAGGTGGCAGCCATCCGCTTCGACTGGTTGGGGTTAGTGAACAGAGCGACAAACAGAATAGGATAAAAGGATAGTCCATCCAAGTGTTCCAGACTAGTTGAGCAGCGAAACATTGATGAGTCCATCCAAGTGTTCCAGACTAGTTGAGCCGCGAACCATTGATCAGCCCAAAGTGTCCCAGATTAGTTGTGCCGTGAGCCAAAGATCAGGAACCGTTATCTCCAGCATCAAGACACCTGAAACAGAAAAGAGAGCGGAGGGCGAGGAAAAGGCACAGACTGCAGGATTCTCTCAGAATTTAAGCCGATATTTTTAATTCAAAAGATACCAAGAAGTGATCTGAAATGAGTACGTGTTTGAAGGTTGGATGTATTTTTCTGTAATGTTTATTGGAGTCAATAAGTGTAATTTTGTATCTTTCTGTTGTCTTTTTGTGGATTTTTGTTTTTTGTTGCCATTGTAATGTGATTCTGGAGTCATTTTTTGTATTTTTGTACAAATATTAAGTTTTGTTTATTTTGAGTGGAGCCTTTATGTATATTTTTGTGCATTTCTGTTGTCGTTTTGTGTACTTTTTGTATAAATGTTTAGTTTTTTGTTTTTATTTACTATATTTGTTATAAATGCACACATGCACACACACAGACCTTTCTTGCATTATAAATAGAGAATGAAAAAGATAATAAAGTCTTTGCCTCTGGGTTGATTTGCCAGAATCCTCCTCTGCCGGGCTCGTCTTTCTGTCGAGGGACCTTCTTGAACCTCTTGTTGAGGGACAAGGTGTGACGAATAGAGTTCTGTAACAAAGACACAATAAAAGCAAGATTTATTACAAAACCATTGATTAAATATGAGTAAGTGATGATAAATGAAGGGAGATGGATAGTCATAAATAATAAAAGTGGGTGTCACTTACCTGCCAGGTGGGCTCTGCGTGTCTGTAGTAGCAGAAGTTCTCTTTGATCCACTTATAGATGGTGGACAAAGTGACTTTGGGCTGTTCACTGGCCTGCATGGCCATGTAGATGAGAGAGGAGTGGGAATGAGGTGGTTTGGCTTTGGGGTTGGTCTTGTAGTCCACCTCCACCAGAGGGATGGGCTGCATCTGGATGTGAGGGTACCTGGGTTGGAGTCAATTACATTTTTCAGTTATAATTACATTTTCAATTACCCATTGTCAATTAACAATTCAATTATGATTACAATGACCAACATTTTTTCAAATTACATTTCAATTACAATTTTTTTAAACCTCAATGTCAATTACAATTACATATTCAATTACTAAAGTTCATATACAATTAATCACTGACACTGTAATAAATAACCTAAAGGAAGTTAACCTTCCTCTTGTGTTAGCTTTCTGTTAGCATCTCTTATGATAACTGGTCCTAAATCAGCTGAAAAATACACTAAAAACAAATATATATCATGTAATTTATTACATATCTATTGGTTACCTTGTTAGGCTTCCTAATCAATGAAAATATAAGTTTTTTAATATTTTTGGCGTGTGTGTCTGAGAATTTTTGATATCACTATAACACTCAGTTTCAATTTGGTTTCAAATGATGAAATGTGAGAAAGCTTGAAATGAAACATGATTTAATAACTGTTAACTACATATGTGTAGAACTGAACTTAGAACTGTAACATTTATCCATGCGTTAAATTATAATTGTCGTTTTGTGTACTTTTTGTATAAATGTTTAGTTTTTTGTTTTGATTTACTATTTTTGTTATAAATACACACACACACACAAATACACACACACACACACACACACACACACACACACACAAATCTTTCTTGCATTATAGATAGATAATGAGAAAGATAATATAATAAAGTCTTTGCATCTGGGTTGATTTTCCAGAATCCTCCTCTGCCGGGCTCGTCTTTCTGTCGAGGGACCTTCTTGAACCTCTTGTTGAGGGACAAGGTGTGACGAATAGAGTTCTGTAACAAAGACACAATAAAAGCAAGATTTATTACAAAACCATTGAGCAAATATGAGTAAGTGATGATAAATGAAGGGAGATGGATAGTCATAAATAATAAAAGTGGGTGTCACTTACCTGCCAGGTGGGCTCTGCGTGTCTGTAGTAGCAGAAGTTCTCTTTGATCCACTTATAGATGGTGGACAAAGTGACTTTGGGCTGTTCACTGGCCTGCATGGCCATGTAGATGAGAGAGGAGTGGGAATGAGGTGGTTTGGCTTTGGGGTTGGTCTTGTAGTCCACCTCCACCAGAGGGATGGGCTGCATCTGGATGTGAGGGTACCTGGGTTGGAGTCAATTACATTTTTCAGTTATAATTACATTTTCAATTACCCATTGTCAATTAACAATTCAATTATGATTAAAATGACCAGCATTTTTTCAAATTACATTTCAATTACATTTTTTTTAAACCTCAATGTCAATTACAATTACATATTCAATTACTAAAGTTCATATACAATTAATCACTGACACTGTAATAAATAACCTAAATTAAGTTAACCTTCCTCTTGTGTTAGCTTTCTGTTAGCATCTCTTATGATAACTGGTCCTAAATCAGCTGTAAAATAAAAACAAATATTTATCATGTAATTTATTACATATCTATTGGTTACCTTGTTAGGCTTCCTAATCAATGAAAATATAGGTTTTTTAATATTTTTGGTGTGTGTGTCTGAGTATTTTTGATATCAGTATAACACTCAGTTTCATTTTTGTTCAAATGATAAAATGTGAGAAAGCTTGAAATGAAACATGATTTAATAACTGTTAACTACATATGTGTAGAACTGAACTTAGAACTCTAACATGGATCCATGTGTTAAATTATAATTGACGTTTTGTGTACTTTTTGTATAAATGTTTAGTTTTTTGTTTTGATTTACTATTTTTGTTATAAATACACACACACACACACACACACAAACCTTTCTTGCATTATTGATAGATAATAAAAAAGATAATAAAGTCTGTGTCCTCAGTCTGTCCTTCATTGTATCATTTTTCATGGCGAGCTGTGTTGGTTTGATATTATTATCCTTAACTTTCAGTGAAAAAGTAAAAAAAAGAATTTTCAGTCCCAGGGAGCAAAATATGATGAAAACGAATATATAAACAAAGTTCACAAAAATGTATAGTAAAAGACAAATGAAAATACTGAACAAAATATGAATTAAAAATCAAAAAAAAAAAATACAAATTTAAAACTAATTTCCACATATAATACAATATATACATATTACAAAGATTCTTACGTGGTTTGTTATAGGACAGTCAGTGTTGTTGGTGGTGGATGGTCATAGGTAGATGTGAAGAAGCCCTCACTCAGACCAAAGCCTTGATCCAGGGTTTGGGGTACGGTCTCTGTCCCCACTGTGACCTCCACCAATGGCTGCACCTCTCCTACCTCTGACTGCTCAGAGAATAACAGGTCCATGTAGCCGCAGGACCAAGATCAAGCAGTGTCTCTGTAGACCTTGTGGTCCCTCTACTGTCCGTAGGCGACAGGGTCTTCTGTTCAGGACTCATATCTTCATTAACAGAAGAAGTGCTTGCAGTGTCCTGATAGCCCTGGAAACGTTTCTTGCGTCTGGAAAGTCTCTTGACACACATGTCTGAGTGATCTGGGTTGATTTTCCAGAATCCTCCTCTGCCGGGCTCGTCTTTCTGTCGAGGGACCTTCTTGAACCTCTTGTTGAGGGACAAGGTTTGACGAATAGAGTTCTGTAACAAAGACACAATAAAAGCAAGATTTATTACAAAACCATTGATTAAATATGAGTAAGTGATGATAAATGAAGGGAGATGGATAGTCATAAATAATAAAAGTGGGTGTCACTTACCTGCCAGGTGGGCTCTGCGTGTCTGTAGTAGCAGAAGTTCTCTTTGATCCACTTATAGATGGTGGACAAAGTGACTTTGGGCTGTTCACTGGCCTGCATGGCCATGTAGATGAGAGAGGAGTGGGAATGAGGTGGTTTGGCTTTGGGGTTGGTCTTGTAGTCCACCTCCACCAGAGGGATGGGCTGCATCTGGATGTGAGGGTACCTGGGATGGAGTCAATTACATTTTTCAGTTATAATTACATTTTCAATTACCCATTGTCAATTAACAATTCAATTATGATTACAATGACCAACATTTTTGCAAAGTACATTTCAATTACAATTTTTTTAAACCTCAAAGTCAATTACAATTACATATTCAATTACTAAAGTTCATATACAATTAATCACTGACACTAAACTTCCTCTTGTGTTAGCTTTCTGTTAGCATCTCTTATGATAACTGGTCCTAAATCAGCTGTAAAATACACTAAAAACAAATATATATCATGTAATTTATTACATATCTATTGGTTACCTTGTTAGGCTTCCTAATCAATGAAAATATAGGTTTTTAATATTTTTGGTGTGTGTGTCTGAGCATTTTTTATATCAGTATAACACTCAGTTTTCATTTTGTTTCAAATGATGAAATGTGAGAAAGCTTGAAATGAAACATGATTTAATAACTGTTAACTACATATGTGTAGAACTGAACTTAGAACTCTAACATTTATCCATGCGTTAAATTATAATTGTCGTTTTGTGTACTTCTTGTATAAATGTTTAGTTTTGTGTTTTGATTTACTATTTCTGTTATAAATACACACACACACACACACACCACCACCACAC
>NW_021144899.1:379827-462171 GCF_900634775.1 Gouania willdenowi | reverse complement strand
GGGCCGCTCGTACTCTGGACCTGTTGAGAGTAAGAATCGTAGAGAGTTGTGCACAGTATTTTATCAAACTGTCGTCCTGGAGCGCTGTCTCAGCCCAGGACGAAACTGAGGGGGATAAACCCACATTGGGTGGGCGTCCAAAAAGGATTTCAAAGGGTGAAAGTTTAGACTTTGGATTAACCTGTTGTCTCATTTGAAGGAGGACAAGCGGTAAAGCTTTGATCCAGTTCAGCCCTGTCTGGTCCATGCACTTGTTCAACTTGTTTTTCAGAGTACCGTTAGCTCTTTCTACGGCCCCAGCGGACTCAGGGTGATAGCTGCAGTGTTTTCTAAGATCCATGTCTAATCTTAGTCCCAACTCTGTTATCACTTGGCTGGCAAAATGTGTGCCGTTATCAGAAGAGATTTTGTATGGAATGCCCCACCTAGGAATGATGTCAGTTAGTAGTGCTTTGGCTACTGCTGTGGCTGTCTGGTGTTTGGTTGGAAAGGCCTCTACCCATTTAGAGAACATGTCTATGATGACCAGACAGTGCTTCTTTCCTTCACATGGTGTTAGCTCAACAAAATCCATCTGCAAGTGGTGAAAGGGCATGGATGGCTGAGGATGGGCTGTCTGGCTAGTCAAAGGTTTCTTTCTGCCTGGGTTGTTTTTAGCACAGATCATACATTTCTGACAAAACTCAGCTGCAAAGGAAGAAAATCCCTTTGTGTACCACACTGTCTGAACAGCTGATATCATACCACCCTTTGACACATGGGCTTGACCGTGTGTCAATTTAGCATAAGCAGGGAAAAGAGCAGTCGGTAGGCAAGGTTTTGAATCGGGGCCGTACCAAACCCCACTCACCTGGTGACAGTCTGAGGCCTGCCATTTGTGGCGGTCGGCTGGTGTGACAAAGGCGGAGAGTTCAGACAGAGAGGCGACTGGTTGAGGAGTGGAGAGAAAGGAAGAAGAGGGAGGAACACATGTGCGGGCCGCTGACTTGGCCGCCGCATCAGCGCGTGCATTACCACGAGAGACGTTGTCAGTAGCAGAGGAGTGAGCTGCACATTTGCAAACAGCAACAGAGGAAGGTAGCTGAATAGCATCGAGAAGAGCAGACACAAGGGTAGAGTGAAGGATAGGAGAGCCATCAGATTTGAGAAACCCACGCTGTTTCCAGAGCGCCCCAAAGTCATGCACTACCCCAAAGGCATAGCGAGAGTCAGTGTAGATTGTAGCGGACTTACCTGAGGCCTGGCGGCACGCCTCGGTGAGAGCACAGAGTTCGGCGGCTTGGGCGGAGTAGTGAGAAGGGAGCGAGGAAGAGGAAACAGTGGCTGAATCAGAAACAACAGCAAAGCCCACTTTGTTAGTCCCGGTGTCAGGGTCCCGGGATGCAGAGCCATCCACGTAGAAAATGTAGTCAGAGTTAGTGAGAGGGACAGAGGAAAGGTCAGGGCGAGGAACCAGGACCTGAGAGAGAGCAGCAATGCAAGAGTGAGGCTCTCCATCCTCCGGGAGAGGTAGGAGAGTAGCAGGGTTCAAAGTAGAACAACGGCGGACATGCACATCAGGAAGACCCAACAGGGTAGTGTGGTACTTGAGCCAGCGGGCCGCTGAAACGTGTGAGGTCTGCATGTCTCTCAGAATGGAGGTGACACAGTGAGGCACATGGAGATGCAGGGGAGCATAGCCAGTGATTTCACGAACTGAGGACACAGCAGCCTCACAAGCCGCGACTGAGCGCAGACAGGGCGGAAAGGCTCTTGCAACTGGGTCAAGTTTCTTTGAGAAGTAGCCACAAGGTTTCAGCTTGTCCCCGTGCAGCTGGCACAGGACGGAGGTCATGCAACCACCCTTTTCATCCACAAACAGTGTGAAAGGGCGTTGGAGATCAGGGATGCCCAGCGTAGGGGATGTCTGGAGAACCGTTTTCAAGCCCTCAAAAGCACGGAGGGCTTCAGGGGTCCAGACAAGGGCCTTAGGGGGTGAGTTTTTCACCACTGCCCTCAAATGACATTCGTAGCTTGAAAAGTCAGGAATGAAGTTTCTGCAGAATGAGCACATGCCCAGAAAGGACAACATTTGCTTCTTGGTCGCAGGTTTTGGGAGAGCGACAATGGAAGCCACTCTTTTGCTGGACAAGGTTTTCCCGTCACGTGAAATAGAGTGACCAATGAATTGGACGGCCTCCTGGACAAACTGAAGTTTGGAAAGTGTAGCCTTGTGGCCATGTTCATGAAGGTGAAGCAGCAGAGATATAGTGTCATGTTCACACTGTTCCTTGGAGGGAGCTGCAAGGAGTATGTCATCAACATACTGAAGCAGGGAAGATCCCTGCGAGAGGACAAGGGAACAGAGGCTCTGCTCAAGGGCAGAACAGTAAATGTGAGGGCTACACGTGAGACCTTGTGGCAGTCTGGTCCACGTGTACTGGTGTCCCTTAAACATGAAGGCAAACCAGAACTGTGAGTCCGGGTGTACTGGGATACTGAAGAATGCGTTGGCCAGGTCCACAACCGAAAAGTACTTCGCTGATGATGGAATCAGCGAAAGAATGGTGTGGGGGTTTGGAACAAGGGGAGCAGGAGGGATGATGGCTGAGTTAACAGCCTGTAGGTCCTGCACAAACCTCCACTCGGTCGGTTGGCCTTCTGGGCGAATCTTCATCACTGGAAAAATGGGGGTCAGAACTGGGGAGTCGGCAGATGGCACAATCACCTTTTCTTTTAAAAGAGAGTCGAAGACCGGTTGGATACCATCTAAGGCATCACGTCGAAGGGGGTACTGTTTCCTGTGGGGCCTGTAGGAGGACTTAGGTGTGATCACCACAGGAGCACAGTCTCTGATGAGGCCAACGTCATACTTGTGTTTGGCCCATAGGCCAGATGGCACTGAAGACAGCAGGGGTGAGATGTCCCCTGTTTGCGGTGCTGTCAGCGAGGTCAGTCGATAGCCTGTGGATAGGCTGATGGCAAAAACCGAACGGAGGCAGTCAATGATCAGTGGGGGAACCTTAACCCGATGGGCACTCGCGGCCGGTGAATACCATGTCAAAAGGTCTTCAGTTTGTTGCCAGTCATTGGTTAGATGACAGCGCAGAACAAAAGGGCCCAAGTCCTTCCACTGAAGGTTAGGAATTTTTGCCACCGTGATGTGAGGAAAAGAGTTGGGTACGTCAAACAAAGGTAGTTGGTCTTCCGTTAGCTGTACAGCAACAGCAGCGTGTCGAGAGTCAAAGTAGAGAAAGTCGGCGGCTAAGGTGTCATTTATACAGGTGTCCCTGTAAAAGGTCTCAGCAAAGGGATGGTCTGGGTGTTGTGAGACGTGTACTGTGCAGTGGCTGTACTCAGGTTTCTTAAATGTGAGGTGCTTGGGCACATGTTGTGCGGCCCAAAATTTAAGCGTGCATGCATCATCAAAACTAACCCACCAGTTGTAAACAAAAAGTGTGCCAGCGGACTCTTCTACAGAGTCTGACAGTCTGAGGAACATTTGTGCTGGGGTTAAAGGTCGTGAGATCTCGATTCCGGCATCGGTGCAGGTGAGAACTGCTTTAAGTTTAAGAAGCAGGTCTCTGCCCAGTAGGTTCACTGGGCAGTCGTTTGAAACCACAAATTGATGGGAGAAGTGTGTGTTCCCTGCTGGCCAAATACAATAAGCAGGTGTGGACACGGGTTCGCGAGAAGTAGCACCATTAGCACAAATTGAATAAACGAAAGATGGGATTAGCTGTAGACGGCAGCGTTCGGAAAGTTTAATCACCGAGTTTGTAGCGCCAGTGTCGATCAAAAACTGAAGCGGAGTACCGTTAACAATGATTTTGGTTACCGGTAACCTTTCGTAGGCGTCGGCCTTCATGAACAGACACGATGTCGGCCCATCAAGGGAGGCCTCCGAGTCAAAAAACAACCTTTCATGCAACAAATCTCTTTGGAGGGCTTTTTGAGCTTGCACCTCTTCAGCTAGGTCTGGAAAAAGCCTAAATAACTCATCATCAGTGTGAAAATCCGGGTGTTGCAACGCGTGTCTCTTTGTGTTAATCAGTTCTATAGAATGTGTGTCTGGGGCTAAAATGGATGATGTGTCCGGTGCATTGTTAGTCGGAGGAGTAAGCGTTGTATCCTTCGGTTGGACGGTCACGGCTTCTCCCAAACCCGCGTCCGCCAGTCAATCTGCCTGTTGGTCGTTGTCCCTTGGAGGGCGACCTTCAGGTCTCCGCTTGGCAGGGTAGCGCTTTTTGTTGTTGCGTTTGGGCTTTCTTCGGAGCTCTCTGTGGGGACATGTGTTTGACCAGTGGTCCAGTGCGCCGCAGTTGAAGCACTCATCTGTCCTTCTTTGGATCCCGCCACGGTCAGCATATCGTTGTGTGTGGTCTTGGTGTTGTCGGAACAACGTGAGGGCGGGGAAGGCGTTTGCCAGCATTAGTCCATCATTGCCTTGTTTTGCTTTGTTTTCAAGGTCCTCAGCATGTAAGGCGTATTTGAAAATGTCAGTCCAACGATTCTTTTGCCATCCACCAATCAATGTTGTTTCGACTGTGGAGCGGAGAGAGGGGCGGAGCCCCGATACGAGGAAGCTTTTAGCTAGGGCCTCGTAGGATGATTCATCAGGTGTGTTGTAGCCTTGTGGCGGCTTGACGTGGCCGCTGAAGGTGTCGACACAGGCTGTCAGCCTGCGGCTGTAGTCGTCAACCCGCTCAGTAGGTAACTGCGTGCAGGCCTGAATTTGGCTCATGTCCACGCGGACGCTGAAAGTCTGAGCGAGGAGTGCGGCGGTGGCTTGGACGTGCTTTTCCCAGTCTCCATTGGGGTTCCAGCCCAAAACCGTCTGACGTAGCCCAGCATTTTGGGGTGCTTCGATGAAGATTTGAATGCGGGCATATTCAGTTGAAGTCAGCAGAGTCTTGAGAAGTCTGTTTATTTCTGACCCAGTTGGTCGCCAAACTTTACAGAATGCGATGAGAGCATCCCCAAATGGCCCTCCTCCATTTGAGATGGGTGGAAACTCATCCTTTGCTGCTGTAAGCATTTCAGGCAGCATGTGTCTGTAAACCAAAACATTGTCTGTTGCGCCTGGGTATTCGATCATTGGGAGGCGGAAGTTCTGGATTGGAGAGTCCAAATCAGAGGTGGAGTCCACCTGCGCCCGTGATCGTGTCAGCGGTCCACAGTGGCAACCGTGGCTGATGGTGGGTGTGCTTTGCGTTGAAGAACTGGTTGTAGATTGCGGCTCTTGCACAGGTTGAACAGCATGTGGGCATGCTTGTGGGACCCAACGGGCCAAATGTGCTGCCCCAGCGTCATCATCATGTAACGTGGGTTTGTATGATGGTGGTTGAACTTGAATTGCTGGCAAAGTGTATGAAATTGGAGGAAAAGCATTAGATGAAGTCTCTGTGGCCCCATTGTGTGTCATAGTTTGGCTGAGGGTTTCAGCTGTGGCCTGTGGGTAAATGTATGGTGGAGCTTTGGCTCCCTCTGCCGGATGACCAATAGCATTACACTGTGAATTTGGAATTTTACTTGTGTTACCCAATTCTGCCACCAGAGGGCGGCAGAGAGCCGTGGTAGAAACGTTAGAGGCAGGTGGTGACGTGGTGGAGGGTGGAGCCGTGACGTCCGGATACAATGGAGCAGGGGGTGTGGTTTGTGTGTGTGTGATGAAAGGGTTTTTGCTTGTGTGTGTAAATGTGTCAGTGTTAATTTTTTCCTGTTTTGGCATTATAACAGCTTCTTTTTTATCCCTAGCAGCCCTGTGTGCACTTTCTTTCTGCCAAATGTGTAAACAGCGTTCATGTGCCATCATTTCTTTCACATAATTGCTTTTAACCTTTGTTTTGCTCAAAAGTTGCTGTTTATGCTCAGATAGCGCGTCTCTCAGCTGTGTGAGCTGGCGTTCGCTCAAGCTGCCTCTGTTTGGAAAACCAAAGCATTCCACCCAAACCTGCAGCTTGTCACAACAATTTTCACCATACTTTTTCTTCATCTGGTCCACTAATGGTGCACTCCAGTCCACCTCCGGCTTAGCGGGGTTCACACTTAGATTATTGCCCATTATGTCCCCTAACAGTCTGCTACTATCTGCTGATCAGGCAGAGACGGCACGGCCGTGCGCTTAGTCACAAACTCAACCCCGGTCGCAACCAGGGGAACTCTCAACAGCTGCAAATTCCAGAAACTTAAAACAAATATCTGAATTAGCCGGAGACCCTCTCAACCTCGCCTTATGAAAATATAAAGTAGGGAGAATTTCCAGGGGAACCTTCCAACTTCTGACTTTATGAAAAAATATAAAGTTGGGAGGAGTATGGGGGAAGGGTAACCTCTCGACCTGTGTCTTTATGCAAATATAAAGCTAGGGAGAATTTCAAACTCGACCACTCGTTACTCCGGAGATTAAAAACCCTCCGAATTAGCAGGAGAATAATAAACAACACCAACGCAGACTGTCAGGACTCGGGCATCCCTAATATTATTCAACTTTAACTGGACCGGAGTGACCTTCTCACGCACCACAGCAGAGGTGTCAAAATAAAACAGAAACAAAAAGAAGCATGAAGGCTTTGTGAACAAAAAACCAGCTTCTCACCTTTTTTTAGCCGAATTGTTTGAGGTCCACCGTGGTCCGTTTTTGTCCCGTGCCAACCGTGCGACGACCCGATGCGAGCCTTCACGGAGGTATCCTGCACATTAAATGCTGGCTTAGGATCATTGACGCGTCCGTCACCCCCGTAATGGGTCGCGGGCCGCGCACACGGTCCGGACAGGGATCTCGTTCGTGACGCCAATTGTTAAGGTGGAAAAAGAGGAAGGTTACCTCGTTTTGGCTGTATGACACCCTCTGCGTTGGGAAGTGATGAAAACCAGACTGAAGAGTTGGTGAATTAATAAAAATGATTTTATTCTAAACTAAATAAAAGAATACAAAGTGGAAACAAAAATGGTGACCCCCTGGCCAGGCGATCCAAAGACAGAGTGACGAGACACAATATTAAAGCCACGTATATCTTCCCTTAGTTCCCCCCTCCCTCCTCCCCCCCCCCGAGAGATAGGGATAAAGACAGGGAGAAGGAGGAAGGGCAGGAGATGGAAAGAAAGACAGTTTTACTCTTTGAGTCAAAACAGTTCGCTCCTCGTTATCTGGTTGCTATGGAAACGGAGGTGTGTGCGAACTATGTGTTTGTGTGTATGAATGAATGTGTATGGGGTGTGCTATGTGAGTGTGTGCGTCTGTCCTTGTGGTTGTTTTGAAACTTTGGACAGGTTGTTCTGACCCAGAGTGAAGACAAGTTAAAGTTGAAGACATGAGAAATCACACAATGAAAAGTTACACCCCAAGGCTTAAGGATTAAAATATATAAGTAATTATATTATTAAGCATAACTAATTATTCTGCCCCAACAAAATCATTAAAAACATTAACTATAATTTCATTGTTAACAGAAATTAACTAAATGTTAATTAACTATTTATTTACCATTATGTACCATTCATAGATGATGGTTATTCCCAATATAACAATTAAAAACATATTTTAATTGAGTTTTATTGTCAGAGTTTATTTGGAAACTGTAAAACTAACAACACATTGGTTTTGATGATTGTTTTAATTGACTTTAACATTTTAAAACACAGCATGGTATAACAATGAACCCACAGTTGTAGAACTCCATCACTTCAGTACATCTGGCCAATGCTTCATTAAGAAACTCAATAAATATATAATAAATCCATTTGTTCACAAATATATTAAATAGGTGAACTGGAGAAGGTGAGTGTAGAACAATAAGATGTTACTGGAAGCTTTGTCTCCTCTTCATCACTCTTTGGCATCAGTGACTCCTCCTCCTGTGATGGAGAAGGTGGCTTTGTTTTCTGGCATGTTGGGACTATTCACAAACAGAGAGAGAATCATTTAGGAAAAATTATATTAGAGTTTCACTTTGGAAAACTTAGTCTTGGTCCATTTACAGCTGCTGGTCATATAATTAGAATATCATGAAAAGGTTGATTTATCTCAGTAGTTATATTCAAAAAGTGAAAGTTGTATTTTGTATACATTCATTTTACACAGGCTGACATATTTCAAGTGTTTATTTCTTTTAATGTTGATGATTATAACTGACAACTAATGAAAACCTCAAAGAGAATATCTCAGAAATGTAGAATATTGTGGAGAGATTCAATATTGAAGACACCTGGTGCTCCATTCTAATCAGCTAATTCACTCAAAACACCTGTACATTTTACGTGTCCTTTGGAAATCAAGGTCCCAGAGTCTGTAGGAAGAGAGAAGAGGCACAGAATCCATGTTGGTTAAGGTCTAGTTTAAAGTTTCCACAGTCAGTGATGGTTTGGGGTTCCATATCATGTGCTGGTGTTGGTCCACTGTGTTTCTTTAGGTCCAAGGTCAATGCTGCCATCGACCAGGAAGTTCTAGAGCACTTCATGCTTCCTGCTGATGACCAACTTTATGGAGATTTCATTTTCCAACAGGACTTGGCACCTGCACACAGTGGCAAAGCCACCAGTACCTGGTTTAAGGACCATGGTATCCCTGTTCTTGATTTGCCAGCAAACACGCCTGAACCTTAACCCCATAGAAAATCTATGGGCTATTGTGAAGAGGAAGATGGAAGACGCCAGACCCAACAATGCAGAAGAGCTGAAGGCCACTATCAGAGCAGATTAAAAACAAGATAAAGGAGAAATTGAAAAACCAATAGGAGCAGGTGGTGAGTGTATACAATCCAGAGGACTTTAAGCAACATGGGGGTTTATATCAAGTCATACAAACCTCAACAGCACACTTTTCAGAAAAGGGAAACATCCAAATGAGAAGTGTGACTTCTGTGGTGAAGAAGAAACCATAAACCAGGGGTGTCAAACACATTGTGGCTCAGGGACCAAATCCAGTGCAGTTTGAGCTCAAGTGGGCCACAGATTAATTGGAAAAAAAGTGCAATTTTAACACTAATGTGCCGTAGATTTCACTTCCATTTATAACTGATATTAATAGTTTGAAAGGTGCTGAAAATATCCAAGCAACAAGTGTCGGATATCAGTCCCTGCAAGATCAACACCATTAATATATATATAATTTAGAAGAGTTTTGTTGGTAAATGCTGGAATTCAGAAACATTTAGAGTAAATTCCACATTTACAATAAAATAAGACTGTGATATTTTCACAAAACAGCCATGTTTGCCCCTGAAAATATTGTGTCACTTTATTAAATGTGTGTATTTGAAGGGACAATGATAGCGACAACTTAAATATTTTTTTTATATATAGAGACAATATGGATATAGTCAACAAACAAATACATTTATAAAAAATAACACTGGATAATGGATTAGGGACATATTACAATGGGATTCAAGAGACAATTATTTGCAGTACTTATAAACAATCAAAGTAATAAATATAATCTAGTTTGTATGTATTCATTTATTTACTGATGAATTTATTTTTAATATTAATTATTTCATGATTTAATTTATAAAATAAAGGTCTTTCCTGCTTCTTAGTTCACATTCCTTACCAGTGATGGCGGAAATGCACCTACAGTTGTTTGCTAACCGCCAATAAACCAAAGAAGAAGAAGAAGAAGAAGAAGAAGAAGAAGAAGAAGAAGAAGAAGAAGTCTGAAGTGAGCTGCTGTGACCAGCAGAGGGCGCTCTATGATTGGCTGCTCGGTCACATGACCGTCAGGAGGAAAGACAACAGGAAGTGTTTTCCTCCATCATGGTGTGAATGTTTTTTTTTTTTTTTTTAATTATTATTGAACAATTTCAAAATTACAAACACTTGATAAAATCTCAGCTTGTTACAGCTTCAGAAGCAAGAACAGAATGAAAACATTTCAGTAAAAGGGGGAACAAGGCAAGAAGCTTAAAATTAAAAATGATAAAATACAATAGTAATCAGAGCTTAGACACAGAGGAGATCATGGCCAAACTCAGCAGCATATGGGCAGTCAGTAAACAAATGCACATAAACACATCCACATACAAACATATACGTACCTACATCTTGAACACACACACACGCTCCCCAAGTCAAAACAACAGTTTTTTTGCAAAGTCAGAATAAAGCTTCTGTACAAATGTACTATTCTGAAGTTTCTCCATGGCTGTAAAAAAACAGTTTGAACTCGTTGGTAAATCCAGAAAATGAGGGCTTGTGTTTTCTCCACTTTGCACAATGAATATGGTTTTTTCCCAGTAGTTAAATAATATTGACAATATCTGAAATGGAAGAATCTAAATTTTCCATGTAGTAAACAATATGTTGTATTTCAAAGTTTGGAAAATCAGTTATTTTTAGTGAAATCCAATTATTAATATTTGACCAAAAAGATTGAGAGACAGGACACATAAAAATTAAATGTTCTAAAGTTTCATCTACATTATGACAGAAGGAGCATAACTCTACCTCAAAATTAAATCTTTTTTTAAGAAAATTTGACACAGGATTTATATTATTTAGGATTTTGAAATGTGTTTCTTTAACTTTAGGTAAAATAAGCCACTTAGTATATTTAGAATAGGCTTTTTTTAAGGTAGTGGGGTTCCTCAGGTTAGGGCTCTGCTGTAACCCCCTGCAATAGCCATGGAATATTTTACATTTTAGAACGTAACTAAAAAACTTATTGTTACAATATTTTTCCAACAAATTATATTCTCCAATTAAAAGATTTGGTAACATAGGTAATGATTTGTTGTATATTAGATAGTTGTGTATCAACTGGACTAATGATAAAGAAATTGATTTACTTATTTTGTTAAATTCTCTTTGAGAGCAATTTAAATCATATTTTCCTATGAAATCTGCATAACTCAAAAATGAACCATTATCATCCATCAAGTCGGTCACAAAAACTATGTCTAGTTCAAACCAATTATTGATAAAAACTGATTTCCTGCTAATAGTAATTACTCTGTTGTTCCATATAGTCAAATTGTGAGGGGAAAAGTTGTGGGAAAAAACCATCTTCGAAAAAATAAGAGCTTGTTTATGGAAATCGGACAACTTTGTAGGAATTCTGTTCACGTCAAAGTCACACTTCAAAACAAAATCCAAGCCTCCTATTTGCTTAAATAAAGATCTTGGAATGTGAAACCACATAGAGTTTGGTTGGGAAAGACAAGATTTGATCCAGTTCAGTCTGAAGGTGCCAATCATAGACTAAAATCTGGGGCTTTAATACCACCACTATCATACTCCTTAACAAGTGGTGACCTTCTAATGTAGTGTGTTTTATTCCTCCATAAGAACTGATAAATAACAGAGTTAGCTTTATTAATGTTTCATGAGGAAATATATAATGAATGACAGGGATAAATCAATTTGGAAATACCTTCTGCTTTAGATAGAGTGATTCTACCAAAGATAGTTAGGTCTCTGGTTAGCCAATGGCTTAATGATCTCTTCACATCTACTATACGATTTGTAATGTTAGTGTCTTCCCTTTTTACTATATTTTTAGAAATCAACAATCCTAAATACTTGACTTCCATCTCAACTCTAATTGAGGAAATAGAGGAATCAGAGCAAGTGTGGATAGGGAGTAATTCACATTTTTTGATATTAAGAGACAATCCTGAAGCTTTAGAGAATAATGAAATAATACTGAGCGTTTTATCCACTATTGATTTATTCTTTAAAAAGAAACAGGTGTCATCTGCAAATTGGCTTATCTTAAACTCTTTGTTAAAAATTGTAATTCCCTGTATATCACTGGAGTTATTGATCAGAATTGATAATAACTGTGTTGCTAGGATGAAAAGTTTTGGGGAGATGGGGGAACCCTGTCAAATTCAACGTAACACCTCGAATCTAGGAGTCACACCAGGATTCAGAGAGACTGAACTAGTGATGTCAGTATATAGCATCTCTACAATGTTACAGAACTGTTCTCCAAAGCCCAAGAAGTGAAGTGTTTTCAGTAAAAAGGGATGTTCAACAGTGTCAAATGTCTTGAAAAAGTCTATAAATAACACCAGACTGTCTGTTTCAATATAATCTTTATAATCTAACATATCAAGAATCAGCCTTGTATGGTTATGAATATTTCTGCCTTTTACAAAGGCTGATTGGCATTCATCAACTATATTGTTTAAACCCATATCTAATCTCTTAGAGTACACGTGCTAACAATTTATAGTCATTACATAAAAGAGTAATCGGCCTCCAATTGTCAAGTGATAATTTATCCTTATTGGGTTTTGGGATTAAGGTGATTATTCCATGTTTCATAGTAGAAGACAGGTGTCCAGTTGAAATACATTCTTGAAAGGCCTTAAAGAGCATTTCTCTGATATCGTTCCAGAAACAGGAATAAAATTCCACAGTTAAACCATCAATACCTGGTGACTTTCCTTTTGGCATTTGCTTCATTGCTATATCTAACTCTTCAATTGTAAGATCATCCTCCATATGCTGCATAAAGTCTGCGTCAATTGTTTTTCTTTTCTCCCTAATTTCCTCGAAAAACTATTTGCAATCATCCCCACCAAATTTGGATCCATACAGATCACTATAAAATGTTCTTATTTCCTCATTTACCTGTTGTTGATTATCAATACTTATCTTGTTAACAAATAGCTTATGAATTTTCTTTTTTGTTTGTCTTTGCTTTTCCAGACTAAAGAAATGAGATGAATTTTTTCCACCTTCTTCAATCCAACGAGCTCTAGAGCAAACAAATGCTCCTTTGGCTTTATCCAAGTATAGATGATCAAGTTGGTTATGCAAGTTATTTAATATAACTTGTTCATCTAAAGATAACTCCAGTTTATGACATAGTTTATTGATATCATTCTCTGGTCTTTGGAGAGAGCAGACGTGTTTTCGTTTGCTCCGATAACACGACCTTGGCTACAGCTGGCTACAGCTGAACAGCCTGAACAGCCTGAAAAACTGGGCCCAAGACTGAAGGAAAATGGTGAAAAAACCACAGGGAGGCCCTTCAGAACCCAATTCGGGTTTGGAAGAGGTCAAGGAGATGATACGCGAGGGTCTACAAAACCTATCTGCCGAGATAAAGTCGTTGGAAAAGACGCTGGAAAACTCACTGGAAAGACTACAAAGCGAAACAAAGGTACTGAAAGAAAAGAATGAAAGAAATGCTGAAGAGATAAAATTGTTGAACGCGAGGGTTGAACAGCTGGAACAAAAGGAAAGAGAGAAAGATGTCATCATCACAGGCCTAAAGATAAAACCCAGGAGTGACGAAGAAACAAAATCGATTGAACAACAGGTCATTGACTTCCTGAAGTCGAAGGACATTGTCCTGAACCCTGACAACATCAACTCCTGCCATCTCCTGCCAAAGAGAAATGCTGTAAAAATAACCTTCACGAATATAAAATTCAAAGGAGAAATAATCAAGCAAGGAAACAAACTCAAGGGAACGAAGGTGTACATCAATGAAAACCTGACGAAACAAAATGCAAGCATTGCATGGAAAGCACGCCAAATAAAAAAAGAAGGAAAGATTTTGAAGACGTGGTCAAAAAACTGCAGGATTTACATCCTGGAAGAAGAGGACGGAAAACCAGTTCTCATCAAAACGATGGACAACCTGGGAAAATACGAAGGATCCACCTAAACAACAACATTACTGATGGTAATCATGGATATGGACCCAGATCTATATAAACACTGGAAACAAAACTCAGACTGTGATTATTTTACGGAGACCGAATTAAATGTGGAAACCAAGAGTAAAAAAGGTCTGTCATTTATTCATTTTAATTGCTAGGTGGTGGGGTGATTAAGGATTACATTAAATTTAAATTCAAAGTGTTTATTGTCATATGTGCAGTTAGAAACACGATTTTTTTTATATACAATGAAATTACTACCTTGCTTATGAACTAAGATATAATAATGTGTTTATACAAGTTAAATCTAACAGTGGAAAATACAACACTGCCAATAAAACTAACAACAGCAGTTAGAAACACGCTTATGAACTAAGATATATTACATTAAAATACTACTTTGCTTGTGAACTGGGATGTGGTGATGTGTTTATACAAGTTGGATCTGATCCCATCATCAGACAGTGGAAAATACAACACTGCCAATAGAACTAACAACAGCTGGATTACCCTTGATGTAGAGACAAAACAAGGTGACATTGTGGATGAAAAGGGAAGAACCTTCCAAACACCTTCGAAAGAGGAACTATTCTTGAACTGGAGGAATGCTAACAACGTCTGGCAGGGAACAAGGCCAATACAAACAAAGATAGAGAGGACAACACTGACTACAGATGGACGTTCAGAAGAAATCAAGAATGTTTTGACCAGAGAGACATGTAAACCCATGTAAATCTGCGATGGTAAAACAGGGGACGGGACCCGGATAAGCAAACTGCTTCTCTCGTCTCCTTTTTCGGCATGTACAAAAAAAGGAAAAAAAAAAAAAAAAAAAAAAAATGAATGTAACCATGTCGGAAATAAACTGAATAAATAAAAAAATAAATAAAATAAATAAAATATCATTTATAATGTCCTGTTGTTTTTGTTTCTTAGCTTTAGAAATGTATTTACTTCTGCTAATGGCTGTTTCTCTAATTTGGAATTTAAACCACTCCCATTTACTTAAAGGTGTCATTTCTAATTTAGTAATTTTCTTTAACAAATTTTTAGTTTCACTACAAAATTCCTCACTTTCAAGAAGGCTACTATTAAATTTCCATAAAGGGTTAGGTATATATTGAAGCCCATCAAGCTGGAGACATATTGTAATTGCACAGTGATCTGTCAGGGGTGAAGCTGTTATCTCACATTTATGCACATTATTAATTAGGTTTGTAGAAATTAACCAAAAATCTATCCTTGAATGTTGACCGTTGTTAGCAGAATTAACCCAAGTATATTGCAAAGTATTGGAGTTTCTCATTCTCCAAATGTCAATTAGGTTTTCCTTGGAAATAAAATCAACAATGATTTCCTCATAATTATGATATTGTCCCTTTGGAGGAAGCCGGTCCATCCAGAGGTCAGGAGCCAGGTTATAGTCTCCCCCAACGATGACTTTGTCAGTGGTGTAAGTCAGTTTCCATTCCTCCAACAACTTACTTTTTTTGTTCTGAGCTTTTTTGTTATAGCCATAAACACATAAAAGAATGTAATTTTCATCGTTAAATTCCACGGCTGACATTATCCAATGTCCATCATTGTTACTCGTATGGTTAATAATCTTCCCAGAAAAGTTATTGAGAAGGATCATAACTCCTGCTGAGTGTGATGTCCCGTGACTGAAGAGGGCAGTGTCCCCCCATTGTTGCTTCCTAAACTTAATATCATCCTCTGATGAATGAGTCTCTTGTAAGAAAATTAAATTACACTTCTGCTCTTTACAAAAAGAAAAATTGTCTTACGTTTCACAGTATTCCTGAACCCCCTGGCGTTTAACGACATAAAAGATAACATTCACAATATAGAATAAATGCGCAAGGAACGTGATGTGCATGGGTGAGATACACATATATCCATAATACAAATCAATAATAACGTTTTTGCAACAACCTTTAACATTTCAAACCTTCAAAACGTCAGTGCAAAACAGTCAGAGTACCTGTACTGGAGCAATGAAAGCCCCACAAAGATAATCATTTAGGGTCCACACGCTGGTTGTCAATCAGAGCATACCCTTCCTTTAGGAATGTTCGTTTCCCTTTCTTCCTGGCCTCCACAACCAGGGGCCACAGCTTGGAGCGAGCCTCCCGTTCCTCTTTTGAACAATCCTCTCTGAAACAAATGTGCATCTCGCTGCACACTCGTGCCTCTCTGGACTTTTTCCACACTTCATCCCACACCATTTTCAACCAGAACTGGATGATAATTTGCCTCAGCGTGCTCGGTGAAGTAGCGGTGTTTCTCTTCCCCAGGCGGTGCACAACATCCACAGTGTATCTCAGACGATCCACAACCATTGGAACAATTCTGGTGAGAATCATGATGACAGCCTCTCTCGTGTCTTCACCTTCCTTCTCCTGGAGACCGGTCAGCCGGAGATTCCACCTCCTTTTGTACCGAGCCTGTTCCTTACTTGCATTATTAAGCTTGACATTTTCCATATGAAGCTCTTCAACTTTTTTCTGAAGCTAAACAATTTCTTTTCTGTTCTCACTTGCAGCCACCGCATTCGCTTCAATACGTCTGTCAAAGCTTTTCATCAGTTCAGTCTGATCATCCACTTTCCCAGTCAGCACCTGAATTGCGTGGAGAAGAGTAGCGTTGAAATTTTCCTCTTCCTTTTTGTCGCCGCTTGCCTTCAACTTCTTGGGTTTAGGGCTTTTGATTGGAGTATGGGCCAGGTTTATCCTGCCTGCTTTAGAGGTTTCATCTACCTCAATGTCTTCCACCTCACCGTCGGACACGGATAGAACAGCAACAGGTTGAACACACACACTGTAGTCGTGGTCTGACATTTCGGTACGCTCAATATATGACTAACAAAGTCAAAAGGCTTTGAAAATGTTCCTTTTTGGTAGGTTTTGGGTTATTGCACCACAAAGTTCACAATTCCAGGAATACACAATGTATTTCTTGCGAGCCTGCAAATAAGTGTCCTCTCACTCCACCATCTTGGATCCTCTCCATGATGGTGTGAATGTGTTTGCAGTGGTTTTGTTCTTTGTTTGTAAGGAAAGGACGTTTTGGACTTAACACATTATGCATTTTTGTGTTTAACTGTGAGCGTGTGTTTCAATGTTTCATGTAATGTATTAATAATGGTAGTTTGCTATGGTTTAAAGCTAAGTTGGTGTCAGTCTGACATTGTTGGGCTGCAGTTTGACTATTGGTGGAACATACATTTGAACATAAAGTCCTTCAGTGGAAACCAGTTATCTGCTTCTGCTTCTGCTTAGTTGTTAATGTAAAAACACTAGTTTTAAAATGGTGTGACTTCAGGACCCAGTGACCACCTTCTTAAAACTACACTCAAATATATTTAATTTAAAGATGGATTATTCTGAACCTGAAATATTTCCCTTCTTTTAATTCAACAAAAATAAATAAAAAAAAATAGATTTTCACTAACTATTAGGTTTGTAGGGGGACAATATTTAATCAATATTTTTGTGTATTTCTGCAATATTTCAGTGATTACAATGCTTTCAATGTGTGCAATGGTTACTTGATGCACATGATTTAATGATGGCAGTGTGTAATGCCTGCAATATTTATGTATGCACAGGCATTTTATTTTCATATAATCTGTTCAGATCAGTGTTTAAACTGATACAATAGGATACATTATTTTTTATATTTTTTTGCATTAGTGTTTTATCCTTAATGTTCTCACTTACAGTTGTTCCAATGCCGTCATTATGTTGTCATGGTTACTTTGAGACTTCTACACAGTAGTTTCAGTGAAAAGAAACTTGTTGCACTTTATTTTATGATGGCAGTGTGTAACACTGTATTTTGTCCTCTGAATGATCAATATCTTCTGATGAACATATACAGCAACTTGATTTTTCATCTCTACGTTTAATTTTGATATTAACTGGGTAGAGTATCTCAATATATTACAATGTTATTGTATCGTGACATGTATCGTTTTGCAACATCATTGCCAATACTCACCCCTACTAACTATATGAAATTAATGATTTAATTTTTTTTTTTTTTTTTTTTTTTTTAAAGGATTTTTTGGGCTCTAGTGGCCTTTATATGACAGTTGCTTGACAGGAAGGGGGTTGGAGAGAGCAGGGAGTGACACGCAGGAAAGGGTCCCAGGCCGGGAATCGAACCTGGACCCGCTGCAGGTGAGGAACTATAGCCTCTGTACATGGGGCGGGCGCTCAACCCACTGAGCTAAACACCACCCTGAAATCAATGATTTAAACAAAATTTTTTAGAAATTTTTTTTGAGTTATTGCACGTCAGAAAAGTAAATACTAAATAAATCGTAACATTGTTTACTGAAATTGTACCAAATCCTAATAATAAAAATGTTTTTAGAACTAATATTCATAAATGCAGTGATGACTGCTGGATGCAAATTTCTCAAATTATATTTTGTTTATTCTTTAACTTTAATTGTGCAGCCAAAATATAAATGAATAAATAAATTCTACAGAAGACAAATGAAAAGAAAAATAAAATTATGAATAATGTATTTAATATTAGAAAGGTCTGCATTGCTGGCAGTAAGTTAAACTGGTTTCCAGTGAGGGTTGGACTCCACCAGGGCTGCCCTTTGTCACATGCTTTACACATGGTATGGTGTTTTTTCTCCTCCAAACACGACTAGTTGAGTTTTTACCAAAAAGTTCTATTTTGGTTTCATCTGACCATATGACATTCACCCAATCCTCTTCTGGATCATCCAAATGCTCTCTAGCAAACTTCAGACAGGTCTGGACATGTACTGGTTTAAGCAGGAGGACACGTCTGGCACTGCAGGATTTGAATCCCTGGTGGCGTAGTGTGTTACTGATGGTAGCCTTTGTTACTTTGGTCCCAGCTCTCTGCAGGTTATTCACTAGGTCCCCCCGTGTGGTTCTGGGATTTTTGCTCACTGTTCTTGTGATCATTTTGACCCCACAGGGTGAGATCTTGTGTGGAGCCCCAGATTGAGGGAGATTATCAGTGGTCTTGTATGTCTTCCATTTTCTAATAATTGCTCCTACAGTTGATTTCTTCACACCAAGCTGTTTACCTATTACAGATTCAGTCTTCCCAGCCTGGTGCAGGTCTACTATTGTGTTTCTGGTGTCCTTTGACAGCTCTTTGGTGTTGGCCATAGTAGAGTTTGGAGTGTGACTGTCTGAGGTTGTGGACAGGTGTCTTTTATACTGGTAACCAGTTCAAACAGGTGCCATTAATACAGGTAACGAGTGGAGGACAGAGGAGCCTCTTAAAGAAGAAGTTACAGGTCTGTGAGAGACACAAATCTGGCTTGTTTGTAGGTGACCAAATATTTATTTTACAGAGGGATTTACCAATAAATTTATTAAAAATCCTACAATGTGATTTTCTTGATTTTTTTTTTTCATTTTGTCTCTCATAGTTGAGGTATATTTATGATGAAAATTACAGGCCTCTCTCATCTTTTTAAGTGGGACAACTTGCACATTTGGTGGCTGAATAAATACTTTTATGGCCCACTGTACATGCAGGAAGAAATGTATGTCAATGCACAGTTTTCAAAAGTTGAAATCTTACAGTATTAATTTTAATTATAAAATGTTTTACATTTAGAAATTAAACAATCAGTTATTTTAGTTAGTTAAAGATGTTATTTACTGGTGATTTAAAGCAATATTATTATTAATATTATTTAGCATTTAGTGGTTTATTGTGTCTGTTTATTTGATTTATTAGGTATGTATGAGATGTTTAATGTGTAATAAGTTTAATTTTTAAAATATAATTATTCGTATTTGTTAATGATTTAGACTTTGTGCATTTTGGATCAAACTGACATTTTAGTGTTAATCTGAGTTTCCTAGTAATTTATATCTGATTTGTATCATCGCTTACGTACATGGTTGTTATTGTTAGATTTAGATTAAGTCAAAATCAGATGTTCTGAAATTGTTTGTCCTTGTCCTGTGGGGCTTTAAAAAAAGTTGGATTGACTGAGAATGTATTTTATTAACAGGATTATTGATTATAAAGATATATAATTACAGGATTATTGATTATAAAGATATATAATTGCAGGATTATTGATTATAAAGATATATAATTACAGGATTATTGATTATAAAGATATATAATTACAGGATTATTGATTATAAAGATATATAATTACAGGATTATTGATTATAAAGATATATAATTATAATAATACACACAAAAAGAAACCATGAATAATAATCCATTCCAACACTACATAAGTGTAATATGCCTATGTTTTCACCGTGCCAGGATGGCCGAGTGGTTTTAACGTATCCATAGCTACGGCCTTAATTTTATGACCATTAAAGATGACGTCACAATTGCTTCTTTTTACATCGTGACGTCATCTTCCACAACCAACAACCGTGAAGCTGGAGGAGAAGCTTGAGACATTTTATTTACACATTTATTTTAATCTATAATTAGTGCTAAATTCTCCAGGTGTTCATATAGGGTAACAGATTTAATTTATGTCCATGTACCAGTTTAACACAAGTTCTTAAGGACGTTAAACTCAAAGCTGCTCTGGGTTTTATTGAACATTTTATTTCTTGACACATTTTATTTACAAATTGTGTTCATTATGAGTGCTAAATTCTCCAGATGTTCAAGGGTAACATATTTTACTTGTTTTCATAAACCAGTATTCTACAAGTTCTTAAAAAAAATAAAGGATAAAGAATTTGCTGGTTTAAAAACACTGTCTTATAATTGAAGGAACATTTGTTATACTTTTTACTTACAGTAAAGTACATTTAGTAGCATGTACTTTTTACTTTTACTCAAGTAAGGGAGCAACTTCAATACTTTTACTTTTACCAGAGTTATTTTTATTCAAGTATCTATACTTTTACTTGAGTACTGAAGACTAGTATTTTTGTCACCCTTGCAAAAAACACAAATTAGACCATTATGTGAGGTACTCATGCAGTGCCCTATCCTTTCACAGACCTGATCCATAATAAATCTTGACATGATTACCTTGCATACAGTAAACATAAACTTAAAAAGGAAAAGATGAAATCTTGCAATTGTAACTTAATTTATTTTTACACAAAGGCACCTGCGTATAAAATGAATATTCTGCCAAAAAATTTTTTTAAATTAGATAACATAAATTAATTCAATTCAAAATAATAATAAAAAATCTCCAGTTCTAAGTATAACTACATTTATGAACTCTGAAACTAAGAAAAGAACCAGCATTCAATGCTGTTTTGGTGCCGTGCATTACCTTTAATCTGATTGGTCGACCATGGTGTGATGCATTTGATTGTTGTCTGGTCATTTCATTTTTTGTAGTTTTACAAAGTCTGTTGATCATTTTAAAATAAAAAAAATACTCAGTAACTGTTGGCAGAAAAGTAATAAATTACTTATTTTAAAACGTACTGTAAGTACAAGTCAAAACACTGATTTAGAAATATACTGAAAAAAAGTATCAATAAAAAGCATTTCAATTACAATAACATGAGTACTTTGTAATCAGTTATTTTCACCTCTGATTCAGTATAACTAGCTTTTAAATGAAATATGTTGTTAGAATTTGGACTGCCACATCACTATTATGTATTTAAACCAATATGTTCACATGTAAAGTCTTCCTTTCATTGATTATCATTCAGTGTTATTTAATCCCACATTTAAAAAAAAACACCAGCTTTAAATATAACTACTACAGTATAGTAGTGGGAGGAGCTTAAGTAGAGTTGTCAATTATGACCAAATTCAATTCAATGCAACTTTATTTATATAGCACAAAATAGAAGAAAGTCATCTCAAAGCGCTGAGCAAAATAATTGGGTGGTAAGTGTAAAAATGTACTATAAAAGTTTTAGCTAACACATTTACATTATTTATATCACTTTTCTCATATTTAGCACATTTTCCTACATTTAACCACATAAATAGAGGTAAAATAAAGCATAAAATCTAAATATATAAATCTAAATCTAAATGGTATATGTTATATCTAAATGTTAAATCTATATCTAAATTTTAAATCTAAATGTTATATGTTATATCTAAATGTTAAATCTAAGTCTAAATGTTAAATTTTATATATACATTTTAAATTTGAATGTTAAATGTTAAATCTGAATGTTAAATGTTAAATCTAAATGTGAAATCTTCATGTTAAATCTAAATCTAAATGTTAAATGTTAAATCTAAATGTTTAAATCTAAATCTAAATGTGGAACTTAAATGTTTCGTTCATATGCTAATTGACCCCGCCCATTGTAACCTCAACCAATGCACAAGCAGAGACACACAAAACCGTCCCACCCACCTCTTCACCAATATAACATACACCATTTATATTTAGATTTATATATTTAGATTTAGTGCATTTTTTTACCTCTATATATGTGGTTAAATGTTGTGTTAAATGTAGGAAAATGTGCTAAATATGAGAAAAGTGAGATAAATAATGAAAATGTGTTATCTAAAACTTTTATACTACATTTTTACACTTGGTACCTCATACAAAATATAAAGTCCATAATAAAAAGAAGAAAGAACCCAACAAGATCCACATGAACAAGCATTTAGCGACTGTGGGAAGAAAAAACTCCCTCTTTTTTATAGGAAGAAATCTCCAGCGGAACCAGGTTCAGAGGTGGCAGCCATCCGCTTCTACTGGTTGGGGTTAGTGAACAGAGGGACAAACAGAATAGGATAAAAGGATAGTCCATCCAAGTGTTCCAGACTAGTTGAGCAGCGAAACATTGATGAGTCCATCCAAGTGTCCCAGACTAGTTGAGCAGCGAAACATTGATGAGTCCATCCAAGTGTTCCAGACTAGTTGAGCAGCAAAACATTGATCAGCCCAAAGTGTCCCAGATTAGTTGTGCCGTGAGCCATCGATCAGGAACCGTTATCTCCATCATCAAGACACCTGAAACAGAAAAGAGAGCGGAGGGCGAGGAAAAGGCACAGACTGCAGGATTCTCTCAGAATTTAAGCCGATATTTTTAATTCAAAAAATACCAAGAAGTGATCTGAAATGAGTACGTGTTTGAAGGTTGGATGTATTTTTCTGTAATGTTTATTGGAGTCAATAAGTGTAATTTTGTATCTTTCTGTTGTCTTTTTGTGGATTTTTGTTTTTTGTTGCCATTGTAATGTGATTCTGGAGTCATTTTTTGTATTTTTGTACAAATATTAAGTTTTGTTTATTTTGAGTGGAGCCTTTATGTATATTTTTGTGCATTTCTGTTGTCGTTTTGTGTACTTTTTGTATAAATGTTTAGTTTTTTGTTTTTATTTACTATATTTGTTATAAATACACACACGCACACACACAGACCTTTCTTGCATTATAGATAGAGAATGAAAAAGATAATAAAGTCTTTGCCTCTGGGTTGATTTTCCAGAATCCTCCTTTGCCGGGTTCGTCTTTCTGTCGAGGGACCTTCTTGAAACTCTTGTTGAGGGACAAGGTTTGACGAATAGAGTTCTGTAACAAAGACACAATAAAAGCAAAATTTATTATAAAACCATTGAGCAAATATGAGTAAGTGATGATAAATGAAGGGAGATGGATAGTCATAAATAATAAAAGTGGGTGTCACTTACCTGCCAGGTGGGCTCTGCATGTCTGTAGTAGCAGAAGTTCTCTTTGATCCACTTATAGATGGTGGACAAAGTGACTTTGGGCTGTTCACTGGCCTGCATGGCCATGTAGATGAGAGAGGAGTGGGAATGAGGTGGTTTGGCTTTGGGGTTGGTCTTGTAGTCCACCTCCACCAGAGGGATGGGCTGCATCTGGATGTGAGGGTACCTGGGATGGAGTCAATTACATTTTTCAGTTATAATTACATTTTCAATTACCCATTGTCAATTAACAATTCAATTATGATTACAATGACCAACATTTTTTCAAATTACATTTCAATTACAATTTTTTTAAACCTCAACGTCAATTACAATTACATATTCAATTACTAAAGTTCATATACAATTAATCACTGACACTGTAATAAATAACCTAAAGGAAGTTAACCTTCCTCTTGTGTTAGCTTTCTGTTAGCATCTCTTATGATAACTGGTCCTAAATCAGCTGTAAAATAAAAACAAATATATATCATGTAATTTATTTCATATCTATTGATTACCTTGTTAGGCTTCCTAATCAATGAAAATATAAGTTTTTTAATATTTTTGGTGTGTGTGTCTGAGCATTTTTGATATCAGTATAACACAGTTTCATTTTTGTATCAAATGATAAAATGTGAGAAAGCTTGAAATGAAACATGATTTAATAACTGTTAACTACATATGTGTAGAACTGAACTTAGAACTCTAACATGGATCCATGTGTTAAATTATAATTGACGTTTTGTGTACTTTTTGTATAAATGTTTAGTTTTTTGTTTTGATTTACTATTTTTGTTATGAAAACACACACACACACACACACACACACACACACACACACACACACACACACACACACACGCACACACACACACACACACACACACACACACACAAACCTTTCTTGCATTATAGATTGATAATAAAAAAGATAATAAAGTCTGTGTCCTCAGTCTGTCCTTCATTGTATCATTTTTCATGGCGAGCTGTGTTGGTTTGATATTATTATCCTTAACTTTCAGTGAAAAAGTAAAAAAAAGAATTTTCAGTCCCAGGGAGCAAAATATATGATGAAAACGAATATATAAACAAAGTTCACAAAAATGTATAGCAAAAGACAAATGAAAATACTGAACAAAATATGAATTAAAAATCAAAAAAAAAAATACAAATTTAAAACTAATTTCCACATATAATACAATATATACATATTACAAAGATTCTTACGTGGTTTGTTATAGGACAGTCAGTGTTGTTGGTGGTGGATGGTCATAGGTAGATGTGAAGAAGCCCTCACTCAGACCAAAGCCTTGATCCAGGGTTTGGGGTACGGTCTCTGTCCCCACTGTGACCTCCACCAATGGCTGCACCTCTCCTACCTCTGACTGCTCAGAGAATAACAGGTCCATGTAGCCATAGGACAGCTGGTGGTTCATGGTATCTTCTCCTCCTCCCCACCACCTTTCCTACTCTCCTGTTGGTTGTTGCTTCCTTTCCATCTCACATTCCTGGACCCTAACAGCAGAGGTGAGGTCCAAATCCTCCAAGGTGTTACAATTCCCACCGAAAACTTCAAGACACGCTGCTGCAAGAATGTCAAGATCATGCAGTGTCTCTGTAGACCTCGTGGTCCCTCTACTGTCCGTAGGCGACAGGGTCTTCTGTTCAGGACTCATATCTTCATTAACAGAAGAAGTGCTTGCAGTGTCCTGATAGCCCTGAAAACGTTTCTTGCGTCTGGAAAGTCTGTTGACACACATGTCTGAGTGATCTGGGTTGATTTGCCAGAATCCTCCTCTGCCGGGCTCGTCTTTCTGTCGAGGGACCTTCTTGAACCTCTTGTTGAGGGACAAGGTGTGACGAATAGAGTTCTGTAACAAAGACACAATAAAAGCAAGATTTATTACAAAACCATTGAGCAAATATGAGTAAGTGATGATAAATGAAGGGAGATGGATAGTCATAAATAATAAAAGTGGGTGTCACTTACCTGCCAGGTGGGCTCTGCGTGTCTGTAGTAGCAGAAGTTCTCTTTGATCCACTTATAGATGGTGGACAAAGTGACTTTGGGCTGTTCACTGGCCTGCATGGCCATGTAGATGAGAGAGGAGTGGGAATGAGGTGGTTTGGCTTTGGGGTTGGTCTTGTAGTCCACCTCCACCAGAGGGATGGGCTGCATCTGGATGTGAGGGTACCTGGGTTGGAGTCAATTACATTTTTCAGTTATAATTACATTTTCAATTACCCATTGTCAATTAACAATTCAATTATGATTAAAATGACCAGCATTTTCTCAAATTACATTTCAATAACAATTTTTTTAAACCTCAAAGTCAATTACAATTACATATTCAATTACTAAAGTTCATTTACAATTAATCACTGACACTGTAATAAATAACCTAAATGAAGTTAACCTTCCTCTTGTGTTAGCTTTCTGTTAGCATCTCTTATGATAACTGGTCCTAAATCAGCTGTAAAATACACTAAAAACAAATATATATCATGTAATTTATTTCATATCTATTGGTTACCTTGTTAGGCTTCCTAATCAATGAAAATATAGGTTTTTTAATATTTTTGGTGTGTGTGTCTGAGAATTTTTTATATCAGTATAACACTCAGTTTCATTTTTGTTCAAATGATAAAATGTGAGAAAGCTTGAAATGAAACATGATTTAATAACTGTTAACTACATATGTGTAGAACTGAACTTAAAACTCTAACATGGATCCATGTGTTAAATTATAATTGACAATTTTTATAGGATTTTTATGGCAATTACAATTACAAAGTCAAGTATCTAAACTCAATAAAAAATGACTTATGATTACAACATTAAAACTACAATTACAATTATAATTACGCCATAATTGTAATTAATCATCCATTAAGCAATTGCAACTATAATTGACCCCAACCCTGGTACCTGGAGAACAGGGGACCAACGGTGGAGTCACTGCCGAGGTACTGAGGCATCCCGGTGGCTGCGGTGTGTCCCGCGGCGGGGCTGGACGGAGAGTCGGTGTCAAAGCTTTCATGGAAGAGCTGCTCCTGACATTGATCTTGTTGTTGCTGCTGCCTCTGTTGCTGTTGCTGCTGACATTGCCCTTCTTGTTGCTGCTGATACTGTTGTTGACATTGATCTTGTTGTTGCAGCTGATGCTGTAGTTGCTGCTGAATTTGCTGTTGACACTGCTCTTTTTGTTGTTGTCGCCGTTGTTGCTGCTGACGTTGCCCTTGTTGTTGTTGTTGTTGCTGCCGATGTCGTTGCTGTCCTTGGTGCTAGGAAAAAAAACAGAGAACAGCTGATGAGTCTTCTGATTCTACTGCAGGCTTGTTTCTAGGTGAGTCTCTATGATAGAATCCAACATGAACTAAAGTCATTCCCATTGTTAAAGGTCATCTTAGATGCTGATATGTGCATTTCAAACAATTTATGGAGAGCACAGACACAAAATGAAGTTATACTGATGCAAACCTCAATACTCTTAGACTGGGACATTAAACACATCTGAGATTAAACTTGTTCTCCGAGAGTGTGTCTGTGTCTGCACATCACATTAAGGTACACCTCATTTTTGTTTTAGAGCATTGATTGATTATCATTAGTATTGATTAAGGTATCGACAATATCCAAGCCATAAGTGAGGGATATTATTCCCGGCAGGTTATTCTCTTATATTGTGACAAAACTTTAATTTAATTCAGGGAACCCTTGTGAAATAATTTAATGAAAATTGCACAGTTTGAGAAAAACTGTGAGTTCTCAATTTGCAATTAAAAATGCCTTCCGTCATGTGATCTAAGCATGAAAAGACTAGAGTTTCTTTGAAATATTTGGAGAAGATGAGATATCAATTTCTTTTTTTCCAAGGGGATGAATTGGATGCTCTAAAGTTTAGTTTGACACGTGTTTTAGACTAAAACACATCTGAGATTAAACCTGTGTTCAGAGTGTGTCTGTGTCTGCACATCAGTTTAGATACACATTATTCTTGTTTTATAAGATTAAGATTAAAGATTAAATTTAAGATTAAAGATTAAGATTAAGATTAAAGATTAAATTTAAAGATTAAAGATTAAAGATTAAGATTAAGATTAAATCGGGGCTTTCGCCTTTAATTGGTCATGTAATGTTGTTACATACATGGAATTTGTCCTCTGCATTTAACCCATCCCTGAGGAGCAGTGGTAACTGGTGACTTGATTTCACATTTGTGGAAAATCTATTTTGAAATAAAATCAACATAAAATGAAGTGATGTTTTGAGTAATGATACTTACCGTTAGTATGTTAGTAATGTTTGTTATACAATCCCATCAGTAGGAGGGTGGAGGCAGACGTGGAGCTTTGGTTCGTGCTTTCTTACTCTTTGTCCCCTAAAAACAGACACGTGACAATTCTAGTCAGCTGATAAAACACTTCCACAGTCATGATGTCATCACCTCTAAGGTTGATGGGTAAACATTTCTGCGCAGTAGACTTACGTAATTCACTTTGTTGCTCCAGCCTGGGTTATTGAGAGCGTGTATATGAGCTTCCACTTGGGCTTCAGCTTGGAAGATCTGCCTTTTGTCTTCAGCCAAAGACTTCCACTGTGGATGAACAATAACAAAGTGTCACACACACACACACACACACACACACCAAAGACAAAAATGTGAAGATCACAGATCATTCATCGAGGAACAAACAAACTTACGCGTTCAGAAAGAACTCGATTGACTGCAGCACTGTTCTTAATGCCGAGCTCTTCCTGGACTGTCTTCCTCTCGCTTTTTAAGAACAGCATAAATGCGTTGGGAGGTTTCTTTACATACGTCCCCTTATCCTTCTCGTGTTTTCTTTTCCTGAAGGAACAAAACACAAACAGTGAGCAGGACAGGGAAACAGTAGCTGAGAGTAGTAGAGAGAGAGAGCAGGGAGACACTCTGATCTAGAGTTACTCAGGAAAAAAGACAATTAAAACAACTCAAGGACACTTACTTTGGAACTGGGACGGGTTCCAGGGCCTCTGGTGGCATGATAGCCAATAACTCATCCAACTCATCTCTACAAAGATAAAAACATAAACAGGCGGGATGAGAAATCATGTCACAAACATGTGGACCAACGTCTGTGATGGATCAGGTGTGTTTGTTTGCTTTGCTTACCGTTCTTCAAAAGAAGGAAAACACTCAGGTGGGAAGAATGGACTGCTGTAAAACTGGAGACACAAAAACATGAATATTAGACACCAGTTGCATTTTTCAATTACAATTACATCCTCAATAATAAATGTTCAAGTACAGCTATATTATGATTACGATGACCTGCATTTTTCCAATTACAATTCAAATTAGAAATATAATTTTCTCTCTGAAAGTCAATTACAATTACGTTGTCAATTTCTCATAAACCTCATAAAACGTGACCTTCCTCTTATGTTAGCTTTCTGTTAGTACCATGATAACGGGTCAGTTGTCTCCCACATCTTAAATCAGCTATAAAATACACTAAAAATTATTATCTATCATCCAATTTGTTTTTCATCTCTTGGTTACTTTGTTAGAATTCCTAATTAATGAAAAAAAATGATATTCATGTTCTTGGTGTGGGCGTCTGAGCCTCTTTTCTGTCAGTATACCCCTTAATTATTATTTTTTCCTTCAAATATTAAAATTGTCTGAACAGTAAAAAAAAGGCCATATTTTTCCATTGTTATGCTTTACTATATACAGCCATATCTCTGAAAGTGGGTGTTCTTCCACATTTTATTTATTTATTTATTTTATTTTTTACACCTTACTGGATTCTAACTCCAGTTTAAGTGAGTTCATCAAACTTGAACTAGTTGTTAGGTTCTTATGATAGCCTTAAATCAGGAAAAAATTCCCAGATTTTTACATTTTTGTGGCTTGCTACTGACCGTTTTTCGAGAATTTCCATTCCAATTACTATTAATTACAAAGTCAATTATCTGAACTCAGTTACAACTTTATTATGATTACAACTACAGTTTTTTTCCCCCAAATACAAATACAATTACAATTTTAATTATTTCATAATTGTAAATAATTATCAATTATGTGATTACAATTATATTTTACCCCAGCCATGGTATCAACCATACACCAAAAAACTACTGCTAGGGTCTGTCAAAGAAAACAAACTGAGTGATATTCCAATGCCACATAAGAACTGGATAAAAAGACCTAAATAAATCTATTAAAAACTGTGCTTCTAACAACAACAGAGTCATATAGAAGCACGAGGAAGGGCCTGTCTGTTCTTAATGGATGAACAAATGTATGCTGTGATGTTGCCCACATTGGCACCATGTGTTTCAGTGATTCTTACTTTGAGGTCTGTTAATGGTGGAGGAGGACATCTACAAACATGAGTAGATGATGTCACAGGGTAAGTCGCCCAGTGCACCAGTCCTGCAACCTCTGGATAGACCTGCACAATATCGGTGATCTCAGGTAGGAGATGCTTCAACTCCTCCTCCTCCTCCTCCTCCTTCACCAAAGGTTCCATCACCATGGATAATGGTGTCCTGTGATACAAAGAAATAAACAAGATACACACACACACACACACACACACACACACACACACACACACACACACACACACACACACACACACACACACACACACACACACAAAATTACTCCCAAAACACAAATCAACAATAAAATGCCCAAAAAAAAAAAAAAAATCAAAAATGACTTAAAGACACAACAACTACTTAAATGAACAAAATGACTCTGGAAACAACAAAAACATTATAGAATAGCTACAAAGACACACAAACTGTCAACAAAGTTACACAAAATGACAGGAAAATACAAAAAACAACAATAAAGAAAGTGACCCCAAAAACGCACAAATCAACAACAATACATGATAAAAATGCAGAAAAAGACAGAACATTACACAATATTACAATAAGAACCCCCCAAAAATTAACAAAAACACACATAATGACTCCAAAACCACACAAAATTACCCATATCTTGCGAAATTATTTGAATTCCAATTTTATGCAAATGAAATAATAGTTAGAGGTCGCACAAAACACTTGAAAATTGCTCTTCTATAACATACATAGCCAAAAAATTTAAATAAAAATACAACGGTTACAAAAAAGTGTTAGAACATCATTAAAAATAAGTCATTTTTGTGTAAATAGTGGTGTCCCACACTGCTATCAGCTGTATATCATGTGAATTAGTAGTTATATCTGTAATTATGTTGCTATTATTATCATACGTTGTGATAAATGACCTCCACATGTACTATGCTGCCGCCTGGTGGAATATAGTAGGAACTACTTTCCGGTCAAATAAAGCCTAATAAAACTTCTACTTACCTCATTTTGAGAGCAGGGGTTGTTAATATGTGAATTCCTTGTTGATAATGTCGAGAAAGGGTCGCTGACGATTCCTGACAGAGTTTTCCTTGCAGACTGCACAGCGCACTGCAGATACAACTGCTGGAAAACAGTTTGTTTTCTTTCTAACCGCTTATATAGGGTGAGAGATGGAAAACGTGAATTTAAATAATGCTCTTTTTTTTTTTTTAAAGTAACGTATTTGTTTTTGTCTCGTGTGGATGACGTAGTGGTTCCCAACCTTTATTGGGTTGTATCCCCATTCTGATATCACACATTTCTGGTGACCCCAGAGCAGGGCCAGCTTTAGGCCATGAATGAATAAAAATAAAATAAAATTAAAAAAAAAAAAAAAAAATGAATAAAAATAGATCGTTTTTTTTTTTTTTTTTTTTTCTTAAGTCAATACACAGTGTGTACACATTATTATTTATTTTAAATATCAAGACAAAACAATGCAATCATGCAAAACAACACATCATCGGGAAATATTTATATATATATATATATATAAAACCTATTTTGAAATGTAGAATAATGCACTATAATACAATATAATACTTACAGATATAGTGCAAATGTCTCGAGGGAACAATAAAAAAAATGGTGCAAAATCCATAATCTGCAAAACCCTACAATCAAAAGTTAAAATAAAATCTAAAAGTTTCAGTAGAAGGAACTTTCTACGTTCCTGTTTGGTTTTACTATTCAGCAACACATATCTTAAAATAATAAAAACAATGTGCAAACGACATGATAGAATGATATAGAATAGAACAAGAATTAAAGTAAAATAAAAAATAAATATGGGCAGAAGATTAGCAGGTACAGTTATAGATTTGTTCCATTTATTCATAACATCAGCATTAAAACTACCTACAAAAAAGTTTACAAGTAGAGGCTTTGATTTGGCTCAATATTATGTGGATTATGTCTGCAAAAAGTGCCCACATGTACACAAAATCATAACCAAACACTCGCCTATGGAGCATTTGTTGGAAAAAGTGAATTTCAGGTTTTGTACAGTCACCATGCAATAACCAAACACAGAATACAGCAAGTCCTACAATATACACAATGATTAAATTGGGCCAAAAACACGGAAAGAATCAATACCTGATGTGAACCATTTACACCGTTTGCACATCCACAAGCATGATCCTGTAAAAAAATGAAATAAAACATCTTCTAATTTGCCTTCATGTTTTTTGTTTTTTTTTGATAATAATTTAAAAAAACATTCATTTTGATCTTGGTCTGATTATTTCTTGAGAAAGAATTGTGATTTTACAATTATTTTTTCTATAATTAATTTCACATTACCATGATTTTTAAAATGTACTCCTGAATCTGAAATAAAAGATGATGATGATGATGAATAACTAAAATCACATTAATAATCTAATTTTCAATCAAACATAAATCACACCTGCTGTCTAAAAGATAAATACATACTACATATTATGCACTTCTCTCAGAGAAAACCTGCATAAAGGATAAAGGAAGTAAATAAATATAAATATTATGGATGCACCGAAATGTAAATTATTAGATCCTTTAAAGAAGTTTACACTGTAATGACAATTTTTGGCTACTTTCTTTTGGAGGTCAGATGATGAACAATTAAGCCTAGAATGTAAAACATGTATAAAACATCCCTTTAATTCACCCCAAAGAAGATTTATTTGGGTTGAGGTCAAGATTCTATAAAGAGGAAAGAGCCGACTCCAAACACAAAGTTGGGGATAGAAAATTGTCCAAATTGTTTAATGCTCAAGCGTAAAAGAACTCAGCGGCAGAGCAAAACAAAAAAGCTGTTATATGTGTAAGTGGTCTGTATGCCTACGTAATAGAATTTGTGTTTCCTACCATGGAAGTGTTTGGAACACCTGCAGATTAATCGATTGAATGCATGCATTCAATTGATTAATCTGAGTGAATCAATACTTTAGGTCTTTTTCAACTTTATTCAATCACAATTCATGATGAAAGTGAGATTCAAATAAAAATGATAATACAGTCATTTGCATTTCTTGGGTTTTTATTTACATCTAATAACAAATGGGAGTTTATTCTGAATTTTAAAACAACCTTAATGAACACTTTTTACAATATAAATGATTACAAAGGTTGCGCATGCTGACGTCACTTGTGTAGAAGCTAAATGCTTGTATGACTTAATGAAATGACTGAATATTTACTTCAGTTTTAGGCCTGTACATTATTATTTATTGTATACATGAATGTGTCAAATTACATGGAAAACCAAATATGAATGAATAAATGAATAAACGTGATAAAATAAAAAAGTTAAAATTTTAATACAAATAAACAAATATAAGTGGGAAAAATACAAATGTTAAAACATGATATAAATACATCATTAAATAAATGAATAAAATATGAATAAAAAATGGCCAAAAATTAAATACACAGCAGATTTATGAATTAAAGGGAAAATATTAAGAAAAATACAAATATATATATTTGTATTTTTATTTGTATATTTCGTAATTTTTTATTTATTTTTTGGCAAGTTTGGTTCTCCATTAAGTTATATTTATACTATATTGTGAATTGTTGAAATGTCACTGATTAATAAACATTTTCACTTATTTAAAAATGCATTGCCTGGTTAGGCAGTTAAGTTACCTCATTTATTAATTCAACCTTTTTATTATTATTATTATTTCATTTAACTAATCATTTTTTTAAATTTAAGCATGTATTTTTTAATTTGTTTGTAATCCCAGCAAAGTGCAGTAGTACTAAGTTTCATAGGCACAGACAAATCAGTGAAAACTGATAAATAACAAAATATCCACTATATTCTGTTCTATTAATATGATTTTTTATTTTTTTTTTTAACTTTATGCCAGTTTTGTAGCTTTTCTTTCAACACAATATCTAGAAGGCTCTTTAAAGGTACCATGTCATACTGCAGGCTGATTTGCGGGATACTTATGCATATTCATTCATTCATTCATTCATTCATTCATTCATTCATTCATTCATTCAAACTAACGTTTGAGGGAATCAATGAAAAAAACACTTTGGGCATGTGTATGAAGCCCTAATAGACCTTTTATCATATTTAAAGCACAGAAAAGTCAATTTCGCGTAACATGAGCCCTTTAAAAAGCATGTGAGCTAAAGTCATATTTTCACATTTGTTGTGGTTCGTCTGTGTAACTTATACATGACAAAGTGCTTCCCAAGTTTGGGTAAATGTAGACCTTCCAACCATTTATTAATGCTGGTTTCTTAAGATTTGGGGTATTTTCATTTTGGCTTGTCCTTTTTATGTCTTCTGTGTTTTGCTACATTTGGTGGAAACAGTCTGACTGTGTTGTATTTAAAAGATTTATTAGAAATATGAGCACACACTGCCAAATCTCCTCTTTTCCAGATATTGTCAGTTATCTGGATCAATGATCCTGATCATGGTACCAGGATCATTCATATCATTTCCTATTAATAATAATACATTATTGGTCCAAATGTATGGTCACCCCCATTTTTTCATAAAATTGCGATGACATGCACAACCCTGATCAAATAGAACTTGGTGGCTAATAATAATCAAATTTCATAAAGATCAGTCAATAAAAAAACGAGATATGAATTTTCAAAAATTAATTGAAGAAAGATAGGGATTTTTTAGATTTTTCAAACTGATCCAGAAATACAGATTCCCTCCTCAATGTCATGGAATTTTCCATCAGGTAGGGTTTATCTTTTTTTTGTTTTTAATAACTTCTTTTGATGTAAACTTTGTAAATTGTGTTCTACATGTAAATGATACATTTTATTTTATACAATATGCACAACACAATTGTTGCTATTCTTAATATGTATTATCTTCGTGTGTACATTGTTCTATGTGTGTGAGAGAGAGCGCTTTTATAACATTTATAACTTAATTGTACATTTTGTTCTGCATATATATATATATATATACTGTATATAGTGAAAGCCTATTTTATTATTTTATTAAAATCTTATAGTAGTGCACAAATGTAGCTATTTTATAACATTTAATCTTTTCATGTGTACATGAGAGAGAGAGAGAGAGAGAGAGACAGCCTGAAGCCTGAAGACATTTTCCTCTTCTTTTTCAGAACGAGTGGAGCATCCCCATACAGCACAGCAAACTGCATGACAAGTTATGAATGTTTCTGACTTTGTTAGACATTTATTTAATGAATTTATCTTGGTACATAAGTGAATAGAAAGAAACAATCTAATGTCTATTTTTATATATGTATGAACATAATAAAAACGTTGTATACATCCTGTACACCAGGGGTCACCAACCTTTTTGAAACCAAGAGCTACTTCTTGGGTACTGATTAATGCGAAGGGCTAGCAGTTTGATACACACTTAAATAAATATAGCGGGGGGGGGGGGGGGGGGGGGGGTGGTAGTTTGCTTTTTAAAGAGAAAATGAAATAATTCAATTTCAGTGTTCTTTTATTTGAAAACACATATAAAGTAAAGAACAAATTCCACAGTACCCGTGCAAATGGTAAATGGTGGTTTCATTGCCTTCTTGTAAACAGCATAGAAGAGTAATTTTTGCTGGAAGACTTCCCAGCGCTCTCTCAGCTCCTTGACATAGTTGTGCTGTCCGTTGGAAATGATTCTCCCCATTTCGTCGAGGGCCTTAAAGGTATCAGAATGTTACTACAGGATTCCTTAAGATGAGGCAAGGGCAGCTGGCTGCAGTTTAGACAGCTGCCTAATACACATGCAAAACTAAATTAAACAAAATCTAAGGCATTAGTGGAATTTATGAGAGTATCAGCAAACTATAAACAAATAAAAACCTACATGGTCAATGTCTTTGAAGCAGGGATAGGCGTCAATTATCTTAGCTGCCTTGTCCGGCTCTTTTAGCAGGTCTGCATCTATGAAGTTTCTCCTTGCTTCAAATTCTAAATCCAAAAGTTGGGCAACTGCCTCCTTGTCTTGTTTTGGCTTTCGAAACATTTCTTGCAGTGTTTTGTAGTGTCTGGCCTGGGAAATCTGGCTGTCGTGCAGTTTGGGACCTACACCAAAAATGAATAAAAAAACAATAATGTTCAATGTCTTTTTTCATTGAACAAATACATATGCAAAAAAATAATATTCATAATAATCAAAATATCAAGAGAAATATCAAAATCATACAATATGGTCAATGTGCAAATTAATAGTAATACTAAAATTTCAAAACCAATTCAGATATTAAGAAAAAAACTACACATGATACCAATATTCACTTTCTATTAGGATACCACAGTAGTAATATTAATAATAAAAACAAAGCTTGTGTACACAATCTCATTTACAGTACCAAGCTTTTATTTCTGTTCTTTTGCTGCTAGAGATCCACAAGGTGACTTGCCTGATCTAACTAGGTTCTCGCTGGCCGTATTAGGAGAGTGAACCTGTGGGCTTTCTGGGGTGCAAATGGTGTTTCTTGGAGAGACATTAGAAGAGCACGGGCTCAAGTCCAGGACTGGCTCTTCTCCCTCGTCTGTGAGTTCCTTGCCTGTAGTGTTCTCAAATGAAAGGCGTCTTCTTTTCCCATTGCCTCTCGATGGTGTAGCTCCTTGCCATTTTCGTGGAGACTTGATGTTTTGGAGTCTCTTGCTGAGCTTCTTAAAGATATCGGACTGTAACACAAAAAAGTAATAACATTGTAAAAAGTTTTTTAAAATACAGCAGCGTCTTTCGAAAAACAAAGTAAAGACATATTCAAAACAGGTCTACTTGTAAGATATGGTTACAAGACCATACACAATAAGACAAGGCAATGTCAGGAAAAAAGTTTGGTGCCAGTTTATCGCACAAATACTACCCCATTACACCTCTAGCCCTGGACAAATTAAAGTTTAAAAAAGAAAACATTAACAGTGTGCTGTCAACAAAAAATTATCAATCAATAAGTAAAACATAGGTTGATTAAATACAGTATCAAGAAAATGACTTGATTAATTACTTTTCTAAAATAATTTTCAGTCCAATATCATCTTCATAAATGCTTTATATACTGTTGTCATTGTCAACATTGTATTAATAAAATAAACATTTGTTAGCAAAACAATAAATCTTCATAAATGCTGAGACATCATCTCTACAGTTGTGTGCGAAAGTCAGGGCACCCCTTTAAAAATGGCATATTTTATATATTTAAAAAGTTATATTCATATTTACTGTCTCTCTGGTATATGGGAAAAGACAATATTGTCAGGAAACATTAATGCATAGTTGCATTTTATTTTATAAATTGAACAAAATTACAAAAATGAAAAACATAATTTTGGCATGTGCAAAAGTCGGGGCACCCTACAGCATCAGTACCTTCAGTACTTAGTAACACCCCCTCTGGCAGATATCACAGCTTGTAAACGCTTCTTATAGCCAACAACAAGTCTCTGGATTCTATTATTTGGGATTTTTCCCCATTCTTCCTTGCAAAAGGCTTCCAGTTCTGCAATATTCCTAGGACGTCTTGCATGCACAGCTCTTTTAAGATTGACCCACAGATTTTTGATAATGTTTAAGTCGGGAGACTGTGAAGGCCATTCCAAAACCTTCAGCTTGCGTTTCTTGAAGTAGTCCATGGTGGATTTGGAGGTATGTTTAGGATCATTATCCTGTTGTAGAAGCCATCCTCTTTTCAGCTTTAGCTTTTTTACAGATGCTGTGATATTTGCCTCCAGAATTTGCTGGTATTTAATTGAATCCATTCTTCCCTCCACCCGAGCAATGTTTCCTGTCCCACTGGCTGCAACACAACCCCAAAGCATGATGGATCCACCCCCATATTTAACAGTTGGCAAGGTGTTCTTTTCATGAAATGCTGCTCCTTTTTTTCTCCAAACATACCTTTGCTTATTGTGGCCAAAGAGTTCTATTTTAACTTCATCAGTCCACAGCACTTGTTTCCAAAAGTCATCAGGCTTCTGTAGATGTTCTGTTGCATATTTTTGACGTTGTATTTTATGATGAGGTCGTAGATAAGGTTTTTTTCTACAGACTCTTCCATGAAGGTCTTGTTTGTGCAAGTATCGGCGCACAGTGGAAGGGTGCACCACCACTCCTGAGTCTGCTAAATCTTCCTGGAGGTCTTTTGAAGTCAAATGTGAGTTTTGGTTTACCTTTCTGACCAGACTACGAGCTGTTCTCTCTGAGAGTTTCCTTGGTCTTCCAGATCTCTTCTTGACCTCCACAGTTCCCCTCACCTGCCATCTCTTAATTATGTCTCGCACTGTGGAAACTGCAAGCTGAAAACGCTTTGCTATCTTCTTGTAGCCCTCCCCGGCATTGTGGGCATCAATTACTTTCATTTTTTCTGTCTTACACAGCTTCTTAGAGGAACCCATGGTTGCTGAGTGTTTGTACAAGATTTGTGGAGTCGCCGTATTTAAGAAACCCTCAAATTGGCACCAGCTGGCACTCCCTATTGACAATTGTTGACACATGCTTCAGGACCAATGAGCTGGTAGAGGTCTGAGCTTGTAAAAAGAATCTGACACTTTGAAACTCTCAGGGTGCCCCGACTTTTGCACATGCCAAAATTATGTTTTTCATTTTTGTAATTTTGTTCAATTTATAAAATAAAATGTAACTATGCATTAATGTTTCCTGACAATATTGTCTTTTTTTCCCATATACCAGAGAGACAGTAAATATGAATATAACTTTTTAAATATATAAAATATGCTGTTTTTAAAGGGGTGCCCTGACTTTCGCACACAACTGTATGTGTTGTCTATGGGCCAGTATATTATTATCATCGTATACAACACTTACCCATGGACAGCTGGTGTTTGCCCAGTCAGCAACCATTGGATAGTAGTCCATGATTCGTCTGGCCATGGCCTGCAGCCCCACTTTTGTGGGGTATTACAGGCAGTCAGTCCCACCTGACGCTCTCACAGCAGTTATCATGCTGATAATCGTATTTCTTATCAGTCTACAGTACAGCTCTTTAGAAAGCCGGCACTCCCTTTCTCGCCCAATGCGTTTAAATTCAAAATATTCTCTCCTCACATGCTCTAATTCACTGTCAGTATAAATCACATATTGTGGGCTTGGGAGCTGCACAACTAAAGGACTTATTTTAACTGCAGGATGAACAGGACCCTCACTTTCTTCTGTTGCCTGCTCCTGGACACATGAAATACAAGCAGAAGAATGTGGTATTTAGAACAGACCAAAACATTAAGTTAATGCTCAAGGATAACTTACCACAGGGTGGGCCAGGTCCCAAATGGCTTTCCTTCTTCGAAAGTGTTCCGGCCCAGGATAGAGGTCCTTTAAATCTTCTCTCGTTAAGGTCGGCAGGACGTCTGCATCCACATTTGCAGCTGGCGCAAATAGAGAAATGTTATTAATTTTAAAAGTCATATATGATTCTGTGGTCATAACTGCTCGAAATTTCAAGTTTGTAAAATGTTTAAAGGAGGTTTTAAAATGTGAAATATTTATTTTAGCTGAACTAGATTGTGTGCACAGGTAAGAAACACAGAAAAGTAAAGATCCTGAACTTCAAAATAGTGCAGATCCCAAGCGCTAATTATGTGAAGTACTTTGACATTATTTTAGACCATGTTAGGAAAGAGTATTTTTTATTAAAACACATTGGATGAGATAGGCTTTCCTTATCCATGAAGGTCTAAAGGTAGGGATGTAACGATTCACTCAACTCCCGATACGATTCGATTCACGATACTGGGTTCACGGTACGATTCTCTCACGATTTATTTTACAAAATGGGACTGTAGACAAATTTTTTTTTTGGGAAAAAAACTAGAAAATACTGTATTATTTTCCTTTTATATTTCATTGTCAAAAGAATCCCTTGATAAACTATTCAAAACAATGCAATTTAACTAAAAATAAATCTTGAATGAAATAAATAAAGGAATAATACAAATGACAATGAAGCCTATTAATTTAAATTCTGGTTCTATAATAAACAATGCAAAACTGCATAATAGTTCTTTTTCTTTTTAAAAGTGCAACTGAAAATGTATTTTGTTCCTTAACAATTGGACTTTAAAAAAAAAAACCCGTGATTACACTGATTTACGCCATATTTGTTTGGACCAGCAGAGGGTGCTGGTAACACAGTGGTCGGTTGGCATGCAGAAATTCTTGCAGTGAAGAAGAGAAGCTATCCTAGCAGACAGAGCTAATAGAAAAACGTGACTTTTACAGATATTCAAGTAATATTACAGATATTCTTTCGGTGCTAAAGGGGTAATGAATCATTTATTAACATATTTAAGAGTAGAAGGCGGCCAGAAAGAAAGTATTAGCAGACTCCGCCCGCCGCCTACACTTGTGGATAGGTTAAAAAAAGTACTGCGATTCAATTTTCAGAAAATCAATATCAACCGTGATACCTATGAATCGATTTTTAACTGCCTTACGATTAATCGTTACATCCCTATCTAAAGGCTGCTAAAAATAGCCTGGCTTCAATTATAAAAATGTAACCATATACGTTAAAGGAATAGGCCACCATTTTTGCATACTGAAACATGCTCTTACCTGAGCTTAGACAAGTTGATACGTACCTGTCTGGTCTTTGTGCGTTACCGTTGAAGAGCATGGTAGCTTCCAACTTCACCCCTGTTTGGAGCTATAGGAATATACTGGGAAAGGCCAATTGCTAACAACATCTTTGGTCATTTTGCATGACTGAAGGCATGCACAAAGACTAGACAGGTACTCATCAACTCGTCTAAGCACAGGTAAGAACATATCTCAGTCTGTAAAAACGGTGGCCTGTTCCTTTAAGGTTTACCCATGGCAACCCGGCAGTTAACCCAATTGTTCTTCGACTCTTTTGTTCTCTATTAGTCATACAAAATGGCATTAATTTGAGTTTTTGAATACACTACTCAAATTACATTCATAAATGTGTTACTCATTTATTATACCATATTTCACAGTCGGAATCTTTTTTTATTCTTACCTTTTAAAACCTCGACTGCCACACGGTCAAGTTCCATACTGTAAAGGACAATTTGTCAAAGTAATCATATATATATTTTTTTACTTTATTTGCCTTGTGTAAACATCACCAGTCTCCATCTTCTCCACCATGGGCATGGCTCGATGTCTGACCCGCACCCGCCATCAGCTACAAAAAACAAAACAAAAAAATAATTATCCAGTCCAACAAACCCTGTACATGTTGTGCCTTTTTGATTTGCAAATGTATCCCAATCTATTTTTTTTTTTAATAGTAAAGCTGCTAAATGTATTTAGCATAATTTGATATTAGCCTGGCTAACTTCCTAACGTTAGCTAATTATCCAGGCTATTATTAAATGACTCGTCCATTTTTGAAAGAAAAGAGTTATAATAGTCCACTTTAGTAACGAACGCCAAAGGGTGTCATCATCAAAGAATTAATATTATTTGCCTAAAATATCTTATTCCCGTGGTTCTCTTTGCTCAAGTTTTGTCGTTTTCTTGTATGAACTCTGAACGATCTCCTCGCGACGGCTCCCTGGCGCCTTCTGTGGCTGTCGAAAGTGAATTCCAATTAGCCTGAAATGGGGGTGCGTTTTCTGTTTCAGGACAAACCATAAATTAAAGGTCTCGTTAGTAATGGAATATTCACTAATAATTTATGACAATACAAGACAATACGCAAACTGTGTAAAATATAACTGATCAGATATAAAAAAAAGACATTTAGGTTACCTGACTCAATTCCAAATGGTATAGTCCGCCCCCGACCTCGCCCCAACGTAGTACAGCTGTTATTTTCAAAATCCTCTCTCTTTCACGATGGCGGCGGGATGGCGCTGTGTCATTTGTTTCGTGTTCATGGCATTGACTTTAAAAGTACTACTTAGCCATGTCAACAAAGCTCATGGACGCAATCCTAAATTTCGTGCTATTTGTGGAATAGATGGATGCACAGAAAAATATCAAGTATTTAATTCATTCTACTACCACGTCAAACGAAGACATGCATCCTACCTGGCTAATGGACGCCCACCACCGGTCACTTCTACATTGACTCACTCGCACGGTCTTGGAGATGAACGGTTCGACATACCCATTTTCTCCGGCTGTGCTTCATCCATTCATTCTACCGGCAGTGCTACCAGCAATACTGAAGCGGACTCCACCACCCTCGAAGCTAACGAAGCTAACGGCTTAAACGCAACTCTAGGTGGGACCACCGAACAAGAGCTCCTGGATGAAGAAGAGGAAAGGCACAGTCAACCTCTTGATGTTCAACCCCTTGAAGCCCAAATAACCCCTGACACGGTAAGCATAATCGACTAGCGTAATATGTTTCAGTGAATCTTCACACAATGTCACCAGGTTAGCTTAGCTACATTCGTTTCAAAATAGGACTTACTGAGACAGGCTAACGTAGCATTGAGAAAGAAAGAAAAAAGATTAACATGAATGCGGAGTATAACATGTAGGTGTTTGCCCATTGTAGACAATTAACGTCTATAATTGTGACAACCCAGCTGTTAATGTATACTGCAAATGTTACATACTTACCGTTAGCAGTAGCTGCGCACGATGTTTACAGTAGAGTCCACTAGCATGCAGCTTACACCTGGTAGGTCCCGTCCTTCAACTGTACAGGTAACCGGTAGGATTATAATGCGCGATGCAGAGGACACATCGCCAGACAGGTTTTTAGGCTGCAATTTAGCTGTTGTTTCACAGCCTCACAAATTTAAATTCACTTTAGCATTCATAACAGTGGTGTAGCACTTACTTGGTGCAACCCATTAGGAATGGGATGTTTAAACATGTAAACATGCATATTTCTACTAAAGTTATGACCTGTAATAAATATTGTATCAATGAGAACTTACCTTTTTTTTTTTTTTTTTTTTTTTTTTAACTACATGTTTATTTGTGGTCAAGTTTACAAAACCACCGTCATTGGTATATAATGTAAAATTGAGAATAATATGTTATAAAATGTTATAAATAATTTGATCAATTAAGGGCATAAAGTGGGAATTAAATGGGACAATTATATACAGTGCCAATGGCTAATAATTCTCTTGTTTCATGTCTCATTTCTTTTATACAGGCTTTAACCAGACGTGCTGCTGCATTCACCGTTGATGTTCGCGAAAGATGCTGCATTTCTCGGGTAAAGTATCTACCTATTTTTTAAATCATTCTTTGTCTGAGGCACAGAATGGCGGGGAAATTTGCATAGAGTGCACCATAAACACCATGTGTTATGGCAACAAAATTAATATCGAGCACCAGTGTCTGCGTACATTGGTGTATGAATGGGTGACTGGTTCCTTATTGTAATTCATGTTGGGTGTAGGATACATATGTATGTGTATATACGTATATATGCATATGTTTGTATCCATAAAATAAAGAGTACGTCCTTAAGACTGCTCTACTGTAAAGTGTCTTGAGATACCATTGGCTATGATTTGGCGCTATACAAATAAAGATTGATTGATTGATTTTGATAAAGGTAGAAAAGCGCTTTATAAGTTGAGTCCATTTACCATGGGGCTATTTCCATTTATTTTTCATTGATTTTTTTTTTATTGTGGTGCTGCTTTTCCGGCACATTTTTCTCATGTTATCATCCTTGATTTGACGCTTTTTTTCACAAAGCGTTTAGATTTGGATAATGCCAAATTGGACAAAATAAGCTCGGTTCAGTTTGGGGTTAAGAGATAGAAAATTACTGTTTCTTTTATTTTTATTTTTTGTTTATTTTTTTGGTCAATTGGTAAAGGGGGTTGTGCCAGAAAAATACAAATACTTTTATAGTGGAAATTTTGAGAAAAATGAAAAAGAAAAGGAAATTAACTGCTCAAATAAACTACTACTACTAATAATGATAATTTTCTTTGTTTCTTATTGCAGGGGAATGTCAACAACATAGTGGCAGAAGTGCAACAGTTTCAATTTGCCCTTTTGGAAAACCTGCGAGAGAGAGTAAGGAATGTTTTTGAAAGACATGGACATATGGACAACATAGAGCAGCTTCCTAATGAGACAATGGCAACAATTGTTGACTTCCCCGATCCTTTCGCCTCCTTGACCACGAGTTACATGCAGGACCAAACTATTAAAGAACTTTTTCATCCAGTTGAACCTGAAGAGGTCATCATCTCACAGAAGCTCTGTAGAGTTAAGAGAGGTGGAACAAGGGTACTTAAAACTAGGAACATTTGTTTTTATTATGTGCCTCTCATCAAAAGTTTGGAACAATTTCTGTGTAACCCGAGAATATCCAATATGATTCATCACCCAACAAACTGTAGCAAAGATGGCTTTCTTAAAGACATTGTTAATGGAAGCCTTTTCAAAACTCATCCTTTATTTTCTGTTAAGCGCACAGCATTACAGTTAATTTTATATTCAGATGAAATCGAAATCTGCAATCCTCTTGGTGCACATGCTTCTGTTAACAAACTACTGATGTTCTATTACTCATTAGGAAACATTGAGCCAAAATTTAGATCAAAGCTTCCAGCCATAAGACTTCTCGCAATTGCGAAAGCTAAGGATATTTCAGAGGCTGGTGTTGATGTTATTTTGGAGCGAATCGAAAAGGATTTAAAGAAGCTCTACAGTGGTACAAGAGTCAAAACTGGAAGCACGGAAACAAATATCTTTGGTGCTGTAATATCAGTATGTGGGGATACCCTTGCTCAGCACGATCTAGCTGGGTTTAAATCTGGGGTTGGTTTTGCTTTTAGCAAGTGCAGGCATTGTGAGTGTGACTTTAACAGTATGCAAAGCAACTTTGACGAGAATGATTTTACCCCAAGAACATTACAAAATCATATCAGACAGTGTGAAGAAATGGAGAGGGCCAGTACAGAATTTCTTAAAAAATCCCTAATGACCACTTATGGCCTTAATAGAAGGAGCAAACTTGTCGATTTCCCAGCTTTTGATTTAATCCGGCAAACCCCACAGGATATAATGCATGTCTTACTTGAGGGTGTGGTGCCCTATGAAATGAAATGCGTGTTAAAGGCTCTCATTTTGTCTGGAGACACTGAATTGGACTCCATAAACACAGGTATACAAGGCTTTTCTTTTTCACCGGTTGATGTACGCGACAAACCATGCCCCATCACTGTAAATACTTTATCCTCAAATGATAACAAACTTAAACAGTCTGCAGGGCAGATGTTGGTGTTCATGAAAATATTTCCATTTATTGTAAACAGCATCAGTACTAATGTATATGTTCAGTTTATAATAGGATTACTTGAAATATCTCAGATCATATTTTCCCCAGTTATAGCCATTGAAACATTGGAAAAACTCAGGAGGATGATTGAACTACACCTAAAAGAGTTTACTAATCTTTTCCCTGCCAACAACATAACTCCCAAACAGCATTATATGATACATTTTCCTTCACAAATTGAGGCCCTGGGTCCCCTGAGAAGACATATGTGTATGAGGTTTGAATCCAAACACAGATTTTTTAAAAAGTGGTCTTCAAAATTGAACTATAAAAATATTTGCAAATCTCTTGTCCAGCACAATCAAATTGTTGAAAGCACACAAAATGAGAACAATAATATTTTTACCCATGAGAAAGATCTAGGCCCTGTGGGAGAAGTGTCAAATTTCCAATATGTTGAGTCAAAGCTCAGAGATTTTCTAAACATTGTCGATGTCCAGCATGTAATTTCTGTCAAGTGGGTTACATCAAATGGTAACACTTACATAACTGGAAAAAGCTTGATTATTACAGACACTGATAATGGATTGCCTATTTTTGGACTGATTAATAATATTTTCATTGTTGATTCGGTTTTATTTTGTTGTGAATATCAAGTTCATGAAACACTAGATTTTAATAGAAATTTGCTATCATATGAAATTACTGTACCAAATGTTGCCATGGCCACAGAAATGATTAATTTGGAGAAACTGAAGGATTACACTGCATATCAAGCTGTTATGCTCAATACCAAGATGTATGTTCCAAGAAAATATGATCTTACTGATGTATTGTTGGTAAATTAAAATGTTTAATAAACAAACTGTAAATATTGAGTTATTGACTCTTGTTTAAATGTATGTTGTTGTTCTCTACACTGGGTAGCTCGGTTGGCCCATTCATTGCGTAAATTCAAATGCCCATTATAATGACAACAAATGTGCATGTGATGTCATATCAACAGCATGGCAGACTGCATTCTATTACGGCAACAGCATAACAACCAAACGGTAAATTTGCAATGTTACGAAAGTAACTATGCTGACTTGCTGCTTATTTGGCTCCTGTTGGCGTAATGGAATGCTATGCTGTTGCTATGCTATAGAACACACAAAATCTTAAAACAAGAAAAAATCTCTTACTGTTCACTGGTTTTGGCATCTGCATGCGTGATATAACTTGAATTTGTATAAAATCTACTTAAAATAAGATATAATATCTATGAACGATTGCTCTAGAAAGAATAACTTAAAACAAGTCAAATTATCTTAATAAGAACGTGTCCTAATAAGTGAAAACATCTAGAATCTAAACTTCTAAGATTAATATTCTTAATTTGAGTCAGTTTCACTTGGTTAGGAAATTCATTTTTATAGTGTACCTCTGTTTTAGATACTTTTGTCACTTACAGAGATGTCTTGTTTGCCACAGCTCATCGGCTTTATTCATCAACAGCTAACGACTCATTTGATTAACATCATTCAGCACGTACATGTTATTGTACCTGAATGGAAGCCAAACATAAGTAAGTCATTACAATGTGCCGAGTATGATTAAAATATCTGCACAAGTAAAGTCATTTTTTTTAAATAATTTGAGGCCATTTTGGCTTATTTTTACCCTTTTTCTGCAGCTACGTCAAACTTTCCATATTTTAACCTTTTTTAATCACTTTTTCTTGACATATTTTTGCTCCTTTTAATGAATTTTTGCGACATTACTCCCATTTCTGCCACTTCCTCATCACATTGAAATGCCTTTTCTGCACCGATAAACCCTTTCCACCACTTTTACACTTAATGTCACATATGTTGACCCATTATTGTTACTGTTAACCTCTTTTCACCATATTTCATGCTTACTTTTGCCAATTTATCCACATTCACGCCAGTTTAAATTGTTCTCACATTTCTGCCAATTTTAAGCCAATATTGTCTAAAAAAAAAAACCAGACCAGCCCACCAAGACGATGCCTACCCATGTATATTAGGGCTGGTACATCACGATATGATACTGTCATTGCCCACGATAACGATTATATCACGATACAGCGATATCATACATTATGATATCTGTTACTGAAGAAATTCAGAATTTATTGACTGCACTGAATCCATTTCACAGGAAATACAAAACATTGTATGAATGACAGACAAGTAAAAAAAAGTGTATACTGCACAGTGTCTCTTCTTAACACACACACACACATGCACGCGCAGGCACACACACACACACACACACACAAATCACCACCCCTGCACGAAGAAATGTTAAACGCTAAATAAACAGTTTTTTTTTTGCACCCGCACATATACCCCTACAAATGCTATTTAACTACGTGTTGTGTTTCCCCGGGTGATGATGTGGAGGATGAATAAGGATCGTAGATGAAACTGGCTTGCATAATAACACAAAGTTTATTAACACAAGCAGAATCAAAAGAACAGGGGAGAGACAAAACCCTGTGAGAGCAGCCAGGGTCAGATTTACTCTGAAGCAAGAACAGGAGAGAAAAGCTTATATCTTTCACGTGATGTGAATTTTGCATGTGAACAGGCAATCAGCTATTTCCACCAAATTATCAGAATTGTGTTTGCTTTGTAAGAACCCACAGCCATGTCACCAATCGTGATTGGCAATATGCCAGCAAAGGTTCAGGTATTAATCGTAAATTGAATTCCACGTGCTTGGAGTTGGAATTTTCACTAAACCGGACCCTTTATCCCAGTAATTTCTCTAATGGAGTGAGTTATTTGCTGATACCACATATTTCTGCTTATCCATGTATTTAAAATTTGCAACACTGAGGCATCAAACCCCAGGTATTCAACCATGTCTCCCGCTTTTTAACGTGCAAAGATTTTGAGACATTTCTTCTGGTGTCAAATCTCCGTCCGAATACTCATCTGGTGATATAGTCACACTATCTATCTCACCGCAGTCGTTATCAGTCTCCTCATCTAATGGTTCTTTAAAACTGTCCTCAATATTATTCAACCTAATGTTCAACTGTTCAATAGCCTGCTGAGTTGTATTTATAGACTATAATGAATTGGGATGTAATGTCTGGTGGTGGTTTTTGTACCTTAAGGCTCTGTAGGCACTGAAGAAGTTGCCATTGGGTTATTTGTTGTGGAACTCATTTCCACAGCTGCACTTGTATGATTATCAGAAATGATAGAATTAGCTGTTGTCATCACTGTTATTGTAACATTCTTATCTATCACTGTTGTATTTGTAGAAACTATATTTGATGCAATAATACCACTAGCTATAGTCCCAGCTAGAATATTGGACATTTTTTCTGTTCTACCGTCATTATTGATTTAACTAATTGCTATTGACCTTTTTGCTTTGGAATTCACTTAAACGACATATCACTAATGCTAGTGGAAGTACCTCAACCCAATTAAAACCTGTGTGCCAACAGATTTTAACAATGCAATTTTTTAGCACACCACTCATTTTTTCACACCTTGGCTTTGTGGGTGATAGACAGCTCCTAAACGTTGTTTGATTCCTAATTTTCTTCCTAAAATTAACCTTACTGTTTTCTCCACAAATTATTTCCTGTTGTCTGAAGATATGCGATCGGGTAAACCCCATCTACTTATAACTTCGCGACACAAAAACTTGGCAACAGACTGAGCATCTTTACGTTTGGTTGGACATGCTTCAGGCCATCGTGAAAATCTATTCACAACTGGTTTTTATCATGTCAACATAATCTATAACCAAAACCCCACACACTTTTGCAATCTTTCTCCTAACTTCTCCCTTTGCCACATGGGCTAACCCATGGGCTTCCTGAATCATTAGGCCCAGTAGGTCTGAAGGCACTACCATCAGTCCTTCCTGATTTCTTAACATGATCATTGCATGCAATAATTTCAATACCTGTGTATGATGTTGGATCTGAGAACCATCTGTTTTCTTAAACCCGCAATTTTCCACACAATCATGCGGTTCCCCATCTTCTGGAGTTGGCAAATTTTCAGCCAAATTTACCGTAGCGCATCTCACTAAGGTAATATCTTCCTGCTCTAAAAGTCTGTGATATCAATAAATGTCATCATTTCCCTGACTGTTCTAGGTTTTAGTGCTATATATAACTTTCAGAGATGTTTCTGTGTACATGAGTTATCATCTGACCTAGACAAACTACTAATCGTTAATGTTTATCTTCATAGCTGCTCCTTGTGGTTACGAAGTCAGCTCAACATGTTTGGGTTGATTACTCAATCATTGTTCTGGATTTGCTTGGTCTGTGTTCTTGAAATATTTGAGTGTGCAATGATGTGGATACTCTGGTAGCTTTGTGTTAGGCATGTTTGCCACGATGGACTTTTCCCACATAGTAGCTGATTGTAGCAGTTCTGGATCTAGATCTCCAATCCAGTATACTGACGAGGTCTCTGATTTTTGTAGCAGAGCTTGATTGGGTTTTGTGAGAGGAATCAGCTGTTTCACGTCCTCATACCCCTATTGTCCTACTAGTTGTCCAGACATGGGAAGATGTATAGTGTCCTTTGGCCGAATACAGGTGAAAGCAGCTTCACAATGAGTCATAACTTCCAATGGTTGATTGTTTATTTTCACCTCTATTGTTGATTCTTGCTTCGGCCCTGACACTACCAGCTGGCACCTTTAGAAACCAGGTACCGGACCCCTACATGGGTTTACCGGTCCCCTGATTTGCTGCTGTTGACCTCTGTAGCCTCCTCTGAAGCTATTCCTGAAACCTCCTCTGAAGTTTCCTCTGGAGCTGTAGCAATCACGAGCAAAATGGCCCATTTGTCCACAATTATGAAATGCTCCTTGTAGCTGTGGGAAGTTTCCTCCTCTTCCTCTTCCAAAGTTTGCTTGGCCTCTTCCTCTCCATATTTGTGGTTGATCACACGATGGCTGTTGGAAAGAGGCAATGGGAACCTCAGGTGGCTGTTGCTGAAACTGTTGTTGGGGTTGTGGTTGCACTTGAGTAGGTTGTGTCTGACTCTTCATGACCATTGCTTGGTTCTCTTCTTTCTTCTTTATATCGATCAACTGTATTTGGGTGAGTTTTCGGAGAGTATCTTGATCTTGTTCCTTTTTCCGATACACTTCCACCTGATGTGCGATGTGATCTGTATATATTCCTTTGGTCTGGTTTCCAAGACCAAACACTTCAGCCAATTTGCTCCTCACTGTCAGGGGCAATCCTTTTTGGATTTTGGCTCTTAAAATTGATTTCTCCATCTGGTTCAATTCGGGATCATTTCCCGTAATGTTTCTCCACATTCGATGAGCTCTCGACACATATGCTCTCGGGTTCTCTTGGTGGCCAAGTGGCTCAATGAAGATGTTGTCAGGATGCACCTTTGTTGGAAAAAGTCCTCTTAAGGTTCTCCACACCCGTCCTCGACTTGCAGCAAACCGTTCTTGATCATTGACAGACGTCTCCACATATCTCTTTAGGCCTGCTGTTTGCAGAATCTCTTTCATTGCTGGAACTCCAATAAGACTGGCCAAAAGTCTCTTAATATCTCCCATCGCTGGCTGTGTTCCCACCAGAACCACTTCCAGCTTTGAGATCCAGGGGTGTGCACAATCTTGAAGCGTCGGTAATTTTCCGAGTATGTCAGACATGTCAGTATTCTGCCAAGGCTTGTACTCCAGATTTTGTCCTCGGAGTATCACCGGGCACATTTTGTTGTCTTTCCTTTCTGTTCTTGGACGTAGTGCATATTTCCAGGTGTCTGACTTTTGAGACTTCTTCTTTTCTCTGGTGGGTAAACTCCGTTGGAGATTTTTTCCTCCTTCCACTTCATCTTCACTTTCATATTTTTCGCTATCATCCGTATCGTCTTCCTCTGATATTAATTGCTTTGTTGATCGATCTCCTCTTCTTTCTGCTTTTGCCAACATTCGTAAACGTACTTCTCTTTCATATGGTGGTGGCTTCTTTGCTGATGTTGCATGAGAGAAAGATACGTTGGTTTTCTTTGTCAACTTGGTGGTCTTCTCCTTTTTCTTAATGTCTTGTATGCTTTGCATCTTTTTGTCATTTGCCAGTTTAGAGAAACTTTGCCCTACGATCTCAAAGAGTTGCAGTATGCCTAATTCAATTTGTCTTTTTTCTTCACTTCGTTTCTTTCCCTTTTTTCCTTTCCTCTGACTTGCTCTATAAGTAGACACTAGGACTTGTAAGGTGTTAACTACATCTGGATTAAAAGTACCCTCAACTGACCATGGCTGTGTAATGTAAGGACTCGACATTATAAGGAACTTCTCTTAATTTTTCCTTTACTATAAATCTAATGTCGAACGAAAAATTGTGTGCTATACGAAATCTATGGTCACCGAACTTTGCCAACTGCAGAAGAAGTGATGTGAGAATAAATCCACTCGAATCGTAATGATATAATTGATCAAACCTTAACTGGAATGATATCAATATCCCCAATCAAAGTAAAGTTAAGCACAGTTACTGAAATTATTCACCATATTCACTTGATAGTTTAAACAGATTAGCTACATCGCAGATAACTAATCAAATTAATAATACTAAATTGTCAAAGCCAATCAATCAATGAGTGATTGTTAATCAGTGATGCTCAATAAAGTAAACAAATTCAATATTCAGTCCACTGCCAAGTCTTTTCATGTATCATATATACCACTGTGAAGCCATATATAAGTGAATAAATTGTGTTCTGATTGTTTGTGTAAGGTAATGTGTCGCTATAAATGTGTAAAAAATAAACAAAAACAAAAGTTCTATTTGAATAATTTCATGAATAAACGCACCAGTTTCTCTCGACTGGAATTCAGGTATCGTGTCACCCACAAAGTCAAAACCACCAGGTGTGTTTCAGTGCTTTAGGAGTTGTGATTCAGGCACTCCTCTTCTCAACTCCTTATGTAAAAAATAAAAACTAAAATTCAGTTTCATAACAAGTCATCACCATTTTTAAAGCTGTAAATCCAAAACTAAAAAATGAAACCTTTAAAAAATTTCTGTAAATCTTAATCATATTTCAAGCTTATGGAACAATTATAATTATGATTAATTATAATGTACAAATATTAAAGAATAAACTGTTTTTAAATGAACGAGTAATTAAGTGTTAACTTCATGACACCAGCAGAGAGCAACATTGCTTCCACTAAAGCATGCAGTTTCCCATATGTACCGCTAGAGGCAGTATTTAACTTTAGAGTAAAAATTGTGCAGTTCACCATCTCTTTAGCTAGATGGCACCACAACTGATCATCCTCCCCCCTTTGGGCGGACCACAGTCCGTCCACTCCATGACGTAACTTGTAGCTCCGCCTCTCAAAAACAAACAAACGTCCAGTAGCAACGTTAACGACGAAGAATTAACATCACGGGAACTCAAACAGACGCCAAAAAACAACGGGGAAACAAATCGACACAACACATTCACATTATACCGGAGTGAACTTACAATGAAATTACAACACTAACCAGGACAGCTCAACAGAAGACACAGTTATTGTAAACATAGAACACAAATAACAAAGTCCCAATAACCAAAACACACGAACCCGGCGTCCCAGGCCGTTCATATCCAGGCATAAAGACACACAGCTAGCTGACAAAAACACACAAATACGAGACAGTTAAAACAAAAACAAAACAAAATGACATGTTCACAATTATCTTTACGTTAACAAATATTCCAATGGTCACATTCAAACACTTAACCAAGATTCCTGCCCGCCAGAAAATACGGACCACAACAAGTCCCCAACACCAAATACACAGTTTACCACTTCATCCACAACACCTGCAACTTTCACAGCGGAACCAAATAAACCAAAACAGCTTACACATAAACACACATGACAAACAGAGGCACAAATCACAGAATCACAACAGACGCACAAAAAGAAAGATGCGATCGATCCGAGACGGTTCACACCGGACCCCTGCAGCGGAACGCCGTGAACAAGTCCGAAACCGTAAAATACACGTCAGTGGAATAAGGAAATGACAACGGATAAAACAGATCCATAAACACATAAACACCACTGAAAAATAACATAATCCAGCAAACAATGCTATCAAACGGCAACGCAAATAAGCGATCACATAATTAAGAAAAACCACACGTTAATCCAACCAGATTGCTATTTAATAATCAAAAGCTGCTTCAAACATTATCATTATCATTATTGTTATCATTGTCATTATTAAATCAGGCCTTTGTCTGGAACATATTTTACCACTACCAAATTAATGATGATGTTGTATTTAATTTAATCCATTATAATAAATTGATCCAGTAATATAACGCTGTAACCCCAACAGCTACACTGAAGTAAAGAATGCATGCAACGGCGGCTGATGCCGACCTCATGTCTCAGACACTGCTAGAAGTGTAAAATCTAAATTAAAACCCAGACGTCAGCATGCAGCACAACGCTATTTATTTATTAAGAACTTTAAACCAGAGCGTCAATCGTGGCAACAGTCAGAATCCAGAAACAAACACACAGCTCTGTCAAACACTGAAAAGCAACTTCACCAAGTCACAAATTATATTAAAATCAGTTATACCAGCTATTTCACTACCATTCATTCAACGCATGACAGGAAGAAAAGGCACACGCACACGCATACACACAGATCCTCCCCCTGCGGCGCAAGAGGACACAGAAGCATCCACAGCGGACTGCAGACAAACATAGGGCAAGCGGCCCCAAACAAGGTCGACATCCAAACCAACCTTAAACAGAACCAAATCATTATTTTCTAATTAAGATATGTTTAACATTATGTTGAAAATATATTCTAGATAATAATCGATCTCAAAGAGCACCAAAGTCTAATAAAAGTCCCCATAATTTATAGGGCTCATATTCCTTAACCCTTAACCAAATCTATCTCATGCAATATTGGGTTTATATCCAATTACCCTCTTCTTGCATTAAATCATATATAGTTCAAAACACAACTTACAGCTACAAACATGACATACAAATCAACATTTAATTTACAGACAAAACAGAAAACAGAAAAAACAAATACAATTGACCAGCAATTGTATCCATTTATTCATATTGACGCACAAAACATCAAAACAGCGCTTTATTCCATAGTGGCTCATTCATTTTCCACCATATTGAGTAAATTCCTGAATATTTACTCAAAAATAATCATCTTAACTCAACTCATGAATTCATTCCATAGTCAAGTCATTTTCATTTCTCTCTCATTTAAACTCAACTCAACTCATGAATTCATAACATAGTCAAGTTATTCTCATTTCTCTCTCATTTCAAAATTTACCTTTACCAAATAAAATGCCAAATGCCCTATAGCATATTTCATGATTAAGTGACGAAACCTGCGACAGAGACTTACAGAATGTAGGAAAAATGGCCATTTTCCCAATTCTTGCATGGATATTAAGTCGACAAAACCATAAAATAGCCATTACATCCCCACCGTTACAAAACAAAACTATCCTACCAATTCGGTTCTTTGTTGTCCATTATTCGATAATCCAATGTCTGTCTCAATTTAACAACATAATTTAGACAAAACTTATTCCACTCGACACAAACATCATACAATGCACAAATTCTTTTAAACTGTACAATAACCATGTTAACACAGTGACCCCAAACACCCAGTTAACTTACCCACCAAGGATGTTGGATGGACTCAGGGACACCACGGCACGGAAGAACAATTGTAGCAGTCACTGCCCGACAACGCCAAGTTTGCAGTGTTTCCCCGGGTGATGATGTGGAGGATGAATAAGAATCGTAGATGAAACTGGCTTGCATAATAACACAAAGTTTATTAACACAAGCAGAATCAGAAGAACAGGGGAGAGACAAAACCCTGTGAGAGCAGCCAGGGTCAGATTTACTCTGAAGCAAGAACAGGAGAGAAAAGCTTATATCTTTCACAAAGTTCTCAGATGTCACATGATTACTTAACGACCCTTTTCTGGGACACAAAGAAAGGAAGCAACATTTGTCCATTTAGGTGATAAGACCCTCACATGATGATCTCATTTTGAGGTGGAAACAAACAGCTGGTATTCTTCCAACATCCTGAGTGACCTGTGGGGATGATTAAATCCCCAGGGCTCTGCAGGGGGTCGGAGCCCAGAGTTTGAAAACTTAGCAAGTAAACATTGATTGATTGTTTATTTGTGATCGTAATGTAACAAAGAGGTGATAACAGGAACGAACCTGTTCTTTGATTCTACTGTTCCTTTGCTTGGCCAGGAAGGGGAAAACCAACAAATAAAATTATGGAGCTATTTTTAGTTGAGATAATACAGAATGTCACAACAGGGACACTGAACATAAGGAATAGTCACACTGTTAAAACAGTCTACAGGAGTTTTACTAGTTACAACACAAAACCCAACAAATTAAAGAAAAAGTGCAGTTTCTATCAAATTCTAAATAAATCAAAAAGTGATACTTCAAATCAAGTAAAAACCCTTCTATGCATTCGTCTATGCCGGGATACCACATCCCACAATGCAATGCGCCAAACTTTTCCAACAATGTCAATGAATCAAATGTTTACAGTGGACATCAAAACAAAGTTTCGAGCAACAGTTTCAACCTTTTCCATCTTTTTTTGCTGATCATTGGTTTATCGATCTGTGAGGCCACAGCTATACCTCTGTTTTAGATACTTTTGTCACTTATAGAGATGTCTTGTTTGCCACAGCTCATCGGCTTTATTCATCAACAGCTAACGACTCATTTGATTAACATCATTCAGCACGTACATGTTATTGTAGCTGAATGGAAGCCAAACATAAGTAAGTCATTAAAATGTGCCGAGTATGATTAAAATATCTGCACAAGTTAAGTCATTTTTTTTAAACAATTTGAGGCCATTTTGGCTTATTTTTACCCTTTTTCTGCAGCTACGTCAAACTTTCCATATTTTAACCTTTTTTTATCACTTTTTCTTGACATATTTTTGCTCCTTTTAATGCATTTTTGCGACATTACTCCCATTTCTGCCACTTCCCCATCACATTGAAATGCCTTTTCTGCACTGATAAACCCTTTTTTTAATTATATTTGATGTATTTTAGGGTAGGCACTGTACGTAGATGACCTGAGACTATTGAGTCACTTGTAACAGATTGTTATAGAAACCAAGTGTTCCATTTTTCTGTGCTCCATAGCAACCTGCACAAACAAACCAACTTGCCTTTGAAGTGCAGCTGACTTTCATCTCCAGCATAGAAAACCTTCATTCTTCAGTTATTTCAACAGAAATGAATCTCCCTTAATAGTCTCCATTGCTATTTGATTTTGAGAAAACTTTGTGTTTTATCTGCACCAAAAGTTTGCAAAACAGCTTTCAGATGACTTTTTCAAACAACTCAAAGTAAGAGATTTTAATGTGAGATTATGCTTCCAAACTTAATGTGACAGTGGCCTGCTTCTAATAGTTTCTACATAAACATCTTAGAAATGATCAATACAGAGGAATGCAATGTAACCATTATTGATATCAATGAGATGTCTTTCATCTTTGCTGTGATAAATTTGAGCAGCTGTTTAGCAGTCAACCATGTTATTATTGAACCTTGGTTAGTGTGTGAATTATTACACTGCAATAGATCCCAGTTAGTGTGTGTTAATGTTTCTGTTTGTATCATGTTTACTATAAAGAAACTAAATATGAGCCAAATAAGAACACACTGCAGAGTTAGAGGCAGCATGTCACTGTTAAACATAATGGAACAGATACATTGAATAGTTTAGTTTAAGTTTAGTTGAAGGTCTCTGCAAGGTGTTGTTGCTGTGCATGAGCCTCAGCAGCTGATTTATTTCCTTTGCTTTGTTTCACATCAGCCCAAATATCAAGATGAAGTGGAATAAAGAGGACTGGAATCGTCTCCATTCTGAGGGTTCAGATGTGTTTAACAACCTCCCAAGTCAATCTTCTCCTGATGTTCAAAAGCCAGTTTCTAATGACGTAAGACATCACGATACACAAATTATGCTCTATATTCCTGTGTCATTATTTTATCAGTGAATTTATATTGGTAGAAGTTAAAGGTATAAGAAAATGGTGAACTCACAATATGAAATGAAATATGATAAAGGGCTCACAATAACTAATACTCACAATAAAATATCAAAAATGAAAAAAACAAACAAAAAACAAATAGATTTGTTGAAAAACAGAAGTTCCAAGGACAGTTTGGTCGGTCGCTGTTTCATCCCGACACGCAACCGACGGAGCATCTATCATGTAAACAACTGCGTCTGAGTTTCTAACAGTGCTTGTTTGTGATGCAAGATGGTGCCAAAACATCACATGATCTTGTTCTCTGCCAATAGTAAAAATCAATTGTAATAGTGGGTTTTTAACACATTGAGGGCAGTCACTCCGACATTTTACAACAAAATACGACAAATTGAAATACTTTGACTAAAATGTTGAGAGTTGTACCAGGATCAATCAACAACACTACTTAGTACCAAAATACATATGTATTCAGCAGAAAAAGTGCTTTTGGGGTGAGGTACTCTAAAGATGAGGCTTTGGTTCAATAGTTCTTTCTCTAACTTTGGATGATTGATGCCAATATTGTGGTTCTCTGCATGATTCATGTAAAATGCTTGTAAATATCACTGATCTAATGCTTACATTACCCTGTTACTAATACATGATGTCACTGATCTGCTCACTGATCCTCTTTCCTCCCTCAGATCCTGGAGGACATTTTTGATTTTGATTTTTTTGAAGAGCAAGAACGGCAGGAGTGTATTGAGGAGGTAAAAATCTTGACCCTTTCTGTTCTTCTGTAGAATTATCTACTTAATAATGTGACTGTGCCCAACACTTTCAGGACCAAACAGCCGTAATTGGTGGCCAATACGGGGTCCAACAGAATCATCTTGCCACAGTCCTTCATGATCACGCTTATGCTACCAAACAACTTCAGGGCCAGACACACTTCACCCAAATTATGGACGCCTTGCCTGAAGCTGAGTACCGGTAAGCACAAAATCCAGGGACCATAAATGTCCCCCCTGTTCCTAATGTCGTCCACATTCGGGATGCACAATATGTATGTCTTGTGACTGACTCGTGACCATGCTTTTACACTGTGTATTTGTGATTTGTTCTCTCAGAAGGAAGGAAAAGGTGACAGACAAGCCGTACGTTAAAAAGCCCCTCAACGCTTTCATGCACTTCCTAAAAAAGAACAGGGCATCTGCGGAGGCGGAGTTGGGCACGAGGACGAGTGCTGTGGTGAATAAACACCTCGGTCAACGGGTAAGTTAATTTGTTCTTCCAGGAATCATCTGTGATCTTTAAACTCTGGTCCTAAGTGTGTGTGACTGATGCTTTTCTACAGTGGAAATTGTTGTCACCAGAACAAAGAGAAGTATATGTTGAAGAGGCCAGAGTGGATTCTCTCCTGCACTTATTTGCGAACCCCGACTGGAGTAATAAAATCAACTATGTAAGTCCACATACATGTTGACACAGCAACCTTAAAGATGACGGTGAAAGTGTTTTATCAGCTGACAAAAAGTTTTATGTTTGATTTTAGAGACACAAGAAAAAACGACTGTCGCCCAAAGTTCGTGAGGAGAAAAAGAAATAATCACCCCAGCATCCATCAGACAGGAATCAGAAATCATGGACACCACTCAACAACCCTACATTAATCACCATCAGCGGCACCAACAGCACCTACTGGACTTTCTCTCTCTTCTATTGTAAATCACACGTTTTGTAAATAAAATGTCAAATTAAATATTTAAGTTTTTTATTTAAAAATACAAACGTGAACTCACAGACACACACCACCTGTTTCTACACATGTCTAACTACCCCTTTTTAAGTTAAGTATTTAAGCAAATAATACGTCCACCATCACTAACCACTAAAGGTGAAAGTAACAGATTTAAAAATACTCACGTTACTGGAATTGAGTTGCTTTTATGGTACATGTACTTTTTAAATGATTAACAGACATTGTGAAACTACAAAAAATGAAATGACCAGACAACAATCAAATGCATCACATCATAGCCGACCAACCAGATTAAACGTAATGCACTGTGCCAAAACAGCATTAGATGAAGGTATTTAGTAATTAAGTTCCAAATGTGCAAGATTAGGTTTCTTCCTTTTTAAATTTATACATGAGATGTTTACTGTATGCAAGGGAACCGTGGTAAGATTTATCACCAAAAATAAACGTGGGGATGAAAGTAACAAGTAACCTTTACTGTAAAATTTAATTAAGCTTGTTTTTAATTATACTTGATTTTTTAATTATGTATGACTTACATGTACTTGTACTTGTACAATTTCGATCAGTACTTCTATTTGAGTAGGATATATCAGTACTCTTTACTCCTCTGCTTACTTAAATAAAATGTATAACAGAGTGATTTATCACCTTCAAATAACAGACCACACACACACAAGAGCCAAACTGAGGAAATCAACTTGAAAACCAACAAATAAAAGTATGGAGCTATTTTTAGTTGAGATAATACAGAATATCACAACAGGGACACTGAACATAAGGAATATTCACACTGTTAAAACAGTCTACAGGAGTTTTACTAGTTACAACACAAAACCCAACAAATTAAAGAAAAAGTGCAGTTTCTATCAAATTCTAAATAAATCAAAAAGTGATACTTCAAGTAAAAACCCTTCTATGCATTCGTCTATGCCGGGATACCACATCCCACAATGCAATGCGCCAAACTTTTCCAACAATGTCAATAAACCAAATGTTTACAGTGGACATCAAAACAAAGTTTCGAGCAACAGTTTCAACCTTTTCCATCTTTTTTTGCTGATCATTGGTTTATCGATCTGTGAGGCCACAGCTATACCTCTGTTTTAGATACTTTTGTCACTTATAGAGATGTCTTGTTTGCCACAGCTCATCGGCTTTATTCATCAACAGCTAACGACTCATTTGATTAACATCATTCAGCACGTACATGATATTGTAGCTGAATGGAAGCCAAACATAAGTAAGTCATTAAAATGTGCCGAGGATGATTAAAATATCTGCACAAGTTAAGTCATTTTTTTTAAACAATTTGAGGTCATTTTGGCTTATTTTTACCCTTTTTCTGCAGCTACGTCAAACTTTCCATATTTTAACCTTTTATCACTTTTTCTTGACATATTTTTGCTCCTTTTAATGCATTTTTGCGAAATTACTCCCATTTCTGCCACTTCCCCATCACATTGAAATGCCTTTTCTGCACTGATAAACCCTTTTTTTAATTATATTTGATATATTTTAGGGTAGGCACTGTACGTAGATGACCTGAGACTATTGAGTCACTTGTAACAGATTGTTATAGAAACCAAGTGTTCCATATTTCTGTGCTCCATAGCAACCTGCACAAACAAACCAACTTGCCTTTGAAGTGCAGCTGACTTTCATCTCCAGCATAGAAAACCTTCATTCTTCAGTTATTTCAACAGAAATGAATCTCCCTTAATAGTCTCCATTGCTATTTGATTTTGAGAAAACTTTGTGTTTTATCTGCACCAAAAGTTTGCAAAACAGCTTTCAGACGACTTTTTCAAACAACTCAAAGTAAGAGACTTTAATGTGAGATTATGCTTCCAAACTTAATGTGACAGTGGCCTGCTTCTAATAGTTTCTACATAAACATCTTAGAAATGATCAATACAGAGGAATGCAATGTAACCATTATTGATATCATTGAGATGTCTTTCATGAGCAGCTGTTTAGCAGTCAACCATGTTATTATTGAACCTTGGTTAGTGTGTGAATTATTACACTGCAATAGATCCCAGTTAGTGTGTGTCAATGTTTCTGTTTGTATCATGTTTACTGTAAAGAAACTAAATATGAGCCAAATAAGAACACACTGCAGAGGTAGAGGCAGCATGTCACTGTTAGACATAATGGAACAGATACATTGAATAGTTTAGTTTAAGTTTAGTTGAAGGTCTCTGCAAGGTGTTGTTCCTGTGCATGAGCCTCAGCAGCTGATTTATTTCCTTTGCTTTGTTTCACATCAGCCCAAATATCAAGATGAAGTGGAATAAAGAGGACTGGAATCGTCTCCATTCTGAGGGTTCAGATGTGTTTAACAACCCCCCAAGTCAATCTTCTCCTGATGTTCAAAAGCCAGTTTCTAATGACGTAAGACATCACGATACACAAATTATGCTCTATATTCCTGTGTCATTGTTTTATCAGTGAATTTATATTGGTAGAAGTTAAAGGTATAAGAAAATGGTGAACTCACAATATGAAATGAAATATGATAAAGGGCTCACAATAACTAATACTCACAATAAAATATCAAAAATGAAAAAAAACAAACAAAAAACAAATAGATTTGTTGAAAAACAGAAGTTCCAAGGACAGTTTGGTCGGTCGCTGTTTCATCCCGACACGCAACCGACGGAGCATCTATCATGTAAACACTGCGTCTGAGTTACTAACAGTGCTTGTTTGTGATGCAAGATGGTGCCAAAACATCACATGATCTTGTTCTCTGCCAATAGTAAAAATCAATTGTAATAGTGGGTTTTTAACACATTGAGGGCAGTCACTCCGACATTTTACAACAAAATACGACAAATTGAAATACTTTGACTAAAATGTTGAGAGTTGTACCAGGATCAATCAACAACACTACTTAGTACCAAAATACATATGTATTCAGCAGAAAAAGTGCTTTTGGGGTGAGGTACTCTTTAAAGATGAGGCTTTGGTTCAATAGTTCTTTCTCTAACTTTGGATGATTGATGCCAATATTGTGGTTCTCTGCATGATTCATGTAAAATGCTTGTAAATATCACTGATCTAATGCTTACATTACCCTGTTACTAATACATGATGTCACTGATCTGCTCACTGATCCTCTTTCCTCCCTCAGATCCTGGAGGACATTTTTGATTTTGATTTCTTTGAAGAGCAAGAACGGCAGGAGTGTATTGAGGAGGTAAAAATCTTGACCCTTTCTGTTCTTCTGTAGAATTATCTACTTAATAATGTGACTGTGCCCAACACTTTCAGGACCAAACAGCCGTAATTTGTGGCCATTACGTGGTCCAACAGAATCATCTTGCCACAGTCCTTCATGATCACGCTTATGCTACCAAAAAACTTCAGGGCCAGACACACTTCACCCAAATTATGGACGCCTTGCCTGAAGCTGAGTACCGGTAAGCACAAAATCCAGGGACCATAAATGTCCCCCCTGTTCCTAATGTTGTCCACATGCAGGATGCACAATATGTATGTCTTGTGACTGACTCGTGACCATGCTTTTACACTGTGTATTTGTGATTTGTTCTCTCAGAAGGAAGGAAAAGGTGACAGACAAGCCGTACGTTAAAAAGCCCCTCAACGCTTTCATGCACTTCCTAAAAAAGAATAGGGCATCTGCGGAGGCGGAGTTGGGCACGAGGACGAGTGCTGTGGTGAATAAACACCTCGGTCAACGGGTAAGTTAATTTGTTCTTCCAGGAATCATCTGTGATCTTTAAACTCTGGTCCTAAGTGTGTGTGACTGATGCTTTTCTACAGTGGAAATTGTTGTCACCAGAACAAAGAGAAGTATATGTTGAAGAGGCCAGAGTGGATTCTCTCCTGCACTTATTTGCGAACCCCGACTGGAGTAATAAAATCAACTATGTAAGTCCACATACATGTTGACACAGCAACCTTAAAGATGACGGTGAAAGTGTTTTATCAGCTGACGAAAAGTTTTATGTTTGATTTTAGAGACACAAGAAAAAACGACTGTCGCCCAAAGTTCGTGAGGAGAAAAAGAAATAATCACCCCAGCATCCATCAGACAGGAATCAGAAAACATGGACACCACTCAACAACCCTACATTAATCACCATCAGCGGCACCAACAGCACCTACTGGACTTTCTCTCTCTTCTATTGTAAATCACACATTTTGTAAATAAAATGTCAAATTAAATATTTAAGTTTTTTATTTAAAAATACAAACATGTGAACTCACAGACACACACCACCTGTTTCTACACATGTCTAACTACCCCTTTTTAAGTTAAGTATTTAAGCAAATAATACGTCCACCATCACTAACCACTAAAGGTGAAAGTAACAGATTTACAAATACTCACGTTACTGGAATTGAGTTTCTTTTATGGTACATGTACTTTTTAAGTGATTAACAGACATTGTGAAACTACAAAAAATGAAATGACCAGACAACAATCAAATGCATCACATCATAGCCGACCAACCAGATTAAACGTAATGCACTGTGCCAAAACAGCATTAGATGAAGGTATTTAGTAATTAAGTTCCAAATGTGCAAGATTAGGTTTCTTCCTTTTTAAATTTATACATGAGATGTTTACTGTATGCAAGGGAACCGTGGTAAGATTTATCACCAAAAATAAACGTGGGGATGAAAGTAACAAGTAACCTTTACTGTAATATTTAATTAAGCTTATTTTTAATTATACTTGATTTTTTAATTATGTTTGACTTACATGTACTTGTACTTGTACAATTTCAATCAGTACTTCTATTTGAGTAGGATATATCAGTACTCTTTACTCCTCTGCTTACTTAAATAAAATGTATAACAGAGTGATTTATCACCTTCAAATAACAGGCCACACACACACAAGAGTCAAACTGAGGAAATCAACTTGAAAACCAACAAATAAAAGTATGGAGCTATTTTTAGTTGAGATAATACAGAATATCACAACAGGGACACTGAACATAAGGAATATTCACACTGTTAAAACAGTCTACAGGAGTTTTACTAGTTACAACACAAAACCCAACAAATTAAAGAAAAAGTGCAGTTTCTATCAAATTCTAAATAAATCAAAAAGTGATACTTCAAGTAAAAACCCTTCTATGCATTCGTCTATGCCGGGATACCACATCCCACAATGCAATGCGCCAAACTTTTCCAACAATGTCAATAAACCAAATGTTTACAGTGGACATCAAAACAAAGTTTCGAGCAACAGTTTCAACCTTTTCCATCTTTTTTTGCTGATCATTGGTTTATCGATCTGTGAGGCCACAGCTATACCTCTGTTTTAGATACTTTTGTCACTTACAGAGATGTCTTGTTTGCCACAGCTCATCGGCTTTATTCATCAACAGCTAACGACTCATTTGATTAACATCATTCAGCACGTACATGATATTGTAGCTGAATGGAAGCCAAACATAAGTCATTAAAATGTGCCTAGTATGATTCAAATATCTGCACAAGTTAAGTCATTTTTTTTAAACAATTTGAGGCGATTTTGGCTTATTTTTACCCTTTTTCTGCAGCTACGTCAAACTTTCCATATTTTAACCTTTTTTAATCACTTTTTCTTGACATATTTTTGCTCCTTTTAATGCATTTTTGCGACATTACTCCCATTTCTGCCACTTCCCCATCACATTGAAATGCCTTTTCTGCACTGATAAACCCTTTCCACCACTTTTACACTTAATGTCACATATGTTGACCCATTATTGTTACTGTTAACCTCTTTTCACCATATTTCATGCTTATTTTTGCCAATGTATCCACATTCACGCCAGTTTAAATTGTTCTCACATTTCTGCCAATTTTAGACCAATATTGTCTAAAAAAAAAAAAAAACATAGCGGACCGGACCAGCCCACCAAGACGATGCCTACCCATGTATATTAGGGCTGGTACCTCACGATATGATACTGTCATTGCCCACGGTAACAATTATATCACGATACAGCGATATCATACATTATATCTGTCACTGAAGAAATTCAGAATTTATTGACTGTACTGAATCCATTTCACAGGAAATACAAAACATTGTATGAATGACAGACAAGTAAAAAAGTGTATACTACACAGTGTCTCTTCTTAACACACACGCGCACGCGCACACGCACACGCACACGCACACGCACACGCACACACACACACACACACACACACACACACACACACACACACACACACACACACACACACACACACACACACACACACACACACGCACACACACACACACACACACACACACACCACCCCTGCACTAAGAAATGTTAAACACTAAATAAACAGTTTTTTTTTGCACCCGCACATATACCCCTTTATAACACTGCAGAGTATGCACACCTCTTTGTACATCCAACCTTCAAACACATACTCCTTTGGCCATAATTGACAACTCTACTTAAGCCTCCACTATATGAATACATACTTCCGACAGGCACTGTACTAGTAGTTGTAATGACGGTTTTATCAATAACTTATTTGACCATTGGAGGTTTGCTGTTGTGGGTAAGAGAAGAGGATGCTCTATTTAAGTCAAAATAACACATAGCATAGCATACAGCATTCCCCAGTGGCTTGTAATCCTCTGCTCTTCTCATCGTTGCCCTGCCCCCGCCCCCAACACACCTAAATATCAAAACATCAGTGACTTGCAGTCAGAGTAGGCAAAGAAGGCAGTGCCTACCCAATGGTCAATTTGTTTTATTTATAATATATTTATAAATTATTTATTTTTCCATTTCCGATAGCCTACAATACCTATAAGTTTGAAAGTGTCCGCAGTCTCACTCTGCTGTAAGGCAGGAGGAGGCCACGCCCTCTCCGAAAAGCACATTGCTGCTCTGCCGCTGTTGCCATAGCATGTTTTTATGTGTTTGCACATGCACAGTCAGTTCCCCAAGATGAAAACCATTGACGTAAAAAGGCAGCTCTCTATGCTGTCTATGGACGTAACCGTTCTATACTAAATGCTATACGTACGTTCACAGTGCATTAGTGAATTGATATCACGTGACCGCGGCTGCTACGTTCTTTAGCTAGTGGGCGGGATAACACTACAGGCAGGATGACAGCACTAGAGACAATAAAGAAACTTTCTTTTGAGGAAAAACGACAGCTTTTAAAAAAAATGGGAGACCAACACCTGAGTTACCAGACCTTCAGCAATGGTAAGGTCAGAAAATTGTATTGTATTGTATTTTTCACAGTGAATGGAAGGATTGCGCCGTGTTTCTGTGTTTCCAACACAATCAACGAATGTGCTGCCATGTCATGATATCTATCTTGTTTGGAGAGTATGGAGGCTATATTAAATATTTGTTTATGTTTCTTTAATGGTGTTTCACGATGTTGATTTTGTTAGATGGCTAAATGCTTCTTCATGTGGATCTTGTTGGGTTTTTTTCTTTCTTATTATGAATTTTATATTTTGATAAACGCATTGAGATGACTGTTGGAAATTGCTTTATACAAATAAAGTTGAATTGAATTGAATTGACACTTGCCAGCAGAAACATATGAAATTGTCTTTGGTGGTCTCGATTTGCAACCCCCTGCCTACCCAACCCTACTGGTCACGGCATGTCACTGCAAAACATTTAGCTGAACAGTCTAAACACTGACCTGTAGGCTGCTGGGTCCTCAATGTCCAGAACCAGTGACTTGCTCTCTAGACCCACCTGTTAATTTAAATATCATGTAAGTGTCAACAAATTTTAATTATGTTGGTTTCATGAACATCAAGACTTGGCAAATGTTAACAGGTGTATTATAGAAACTCTCTGTGGTGACAATGTACAAAGTCTAAATAGTTATTATTTATTATTATATAATATTATATATATTTTGATGCACCGTAGGCTCAGTTTTGAATGTATCAAAAATCTGTGTGGCTCAGTCTGAAGATGAGCTGTAGCAAGTTTAGACTTCATAATTTGCAATTGATTTAAAAGTAAAAACATTTCTTCAGTGCCATTTTGGTGAAAGTCGCAAATCTGTTGCACATATTGTTGATTTGTTGTGAATTTTCAACATTTTTACCTTTAGAGACTTGCTGTAGCACCACCTTTAGGACTATTGGTTGCAGCTGAGGCAATCTGACATGGGACTAGACCTTTGCGGAAAACATTGGTGATTGTTCGAGCACAGGAAGCATGATTTGCTTTAAGAACAAAATAACATGCAGGATACAATAGGTTTTCCCAAACTTAGGCTGCCGGCACCTAAAAACCTGCTTGGTCATTTAATTTATTTGATTCATTATTGAATCAACTAGAACGCATATGATCAATAAAAATGAGGAGAAATATTGTATATAAATAATCCATAAAAATGATGTGTATGCCAATGCTAATTGAAAGGTATACTGACACTTGGTGAAGGAATCATGGCAGCCTTTCTCTGCAGGCTGCTCTGTAGCTCCTCTGGTGGACGCCTTGTAAAGGAAAATATGTTCCCGTCATCTCCAGCAGTTAAAACAAAGAGGTCGTCATGGCTGCAGCGGATGTGGTACAGTTGTCCATTCTGATTATCATGGAGGCTGAGGACCCAGTAAGATTGCATGGAGGTGAGGCTGAGGTCACCTGTTTGCAGAGGGTAAACTCTGATGGAACCTGAATGCATGCCACAGAGCAGCAGCTCTCTGCTGGAGCTGTAAAACACCAGGAAGGACAAGTCAGGTATAAAGTGGAATTTTGAGGTATACTGGTAAACAACCTTCAATCGCACACACAATTAATCATCTGTCAAATCAGGGTTTTAACAAAGCTGCCTGATGTTTTAACTGTCAGAGGGGATTTTAAAAAGATACACATACTCATCAAATCAGTTAAAATGTCTATGAAGTTTCTCTTAACATGATTCTGATGTTGAGTGTAAATAAAAGTGGGACGATATTTCAAGCGACAAGATATCACGGTATTAAAACGTCACAAAGTGTTACATTGAGTGGTATCTCTTAGGGGAGTCAGATTGAAAAATAAATCCACACGATCTCCTATACACCAGATTGTTATGATTAGTTTTTATTTTTCATTGAGTTAAAAAGTTCATACCCCGAGTATGTAAGTATTTTCAGGGTTAATTAAAGTGATATAAAACCATTATTATTTTATAGTTATTAGTCCAACTGCATTTTTATTGTCTTTTTTTTCCTTTCAAAAAATATGGTATTGCATCGTTATAGTGAGCCCATAATCATCCATTGTATCGTATCCTGAACTCAGTGTATCATCCCGCTCCTAATAGTAAATTAAAGTCCAGTGTTAATATACAGGAAAGGGCTGGACTTGTGTCCAAAAACTGAACGATTTAATACAATAAAGCTATAAAATCTTGTTTTGTCATCCATCTGAAGTTAAACAAGAACCTCTAAAATATTGACAGATATTTGAACATGGACATCATTTTCAGCCTTTCAGCTCTGCAAACTGAATTTAAAATGAAAGAGTCAACTTGTTAGTTTGATCTCCGTCTACCTGAAGGTGATTGAGCAAATTGGGTCATTGTCTGCATTGTGGATTGGTAGAAAGTGAAAAGGTTCATCCTTTCGCTTTTCTGGTTCCTCGTCTTGATTCTCTGAGAACTTACAATGATACAAATAACCTGAGTCAAAGCCACCCTGTGCGACAAAGAAAAGAACAAAAAGATTCAGTGTCATAATAAAACTCCTCAATAATACTCATCGGTTATATTGGCTCATAAAAATGATATTATAACCATAATCATTTATAATAATTAACTCAAAAATCTGCCATTCTTTGTTGTGTTTAAACAGAAACAGTTAGCTAGTAGCAACAAAAAATGTACAGTACAGTGGTCTATGGAATATAGACCACAATAGAGAAGGGTGTTAGACATTCCTGAATATTTTTCATCAAATTTGATTTTTTGAGTCATTCCATAAAAACATGTGTCTATGAGTACCATGGAAAGCCAGAAATGGTCTGGCTCTGAATAGAAACCACAATAGAGAGGACTTGGAGGATCTGGAATGTAGATTGGTGGTAACTCTTCCTCCTTTTCTTCCTCTTCTTCTCCGTCTTCTTCTTGTTTAGCATCAATCAAGGTTAAAAGCTCTTTTGCCTTTTTCTTCTTCTCCTCCTTTAAAGCTTGAAGTCTTAAAATGTCTTCCTGTCTCTGTAAAAGCAGCAACGCACATGACACAACTCATCTTCATTCAAAGGAGTTTTTGGTATTTTTAAAAACCTTTAAACAATGTCTTTGGGCTTCAGACCTTGATTCTAGATTTGATACTCTGGAACCTGAATGACCTCCTGTGCAGCTCAGGCAGCAGGAAGGTTTTAAGTGGCTCCTGATCCTTGGGATTGGGACAATTCACTTCAACCACATGCCCACTCTAACACAGAATGAGCAGTCTGTTATTGCTCTGTGTTAAGACAATGAAGAGAAAATCGATTGAATAGTTGTTTTTTTCAGCAGACACAATCTTTGCAGCACTATATGGTGAGGATGTTGAATAAGACTTACATGGGATGCAGGAGACCACTCAAGTGCCTGCACTGGGCTGGGAACATGGATAAAGCCGATAGGAAGGTACTTTTCCCCAACAGAAAAGAAGAACACTGTTCCGTCTGCGCTCTGAGTAGTTACAAAAAAAGACTTAAGGTTACAAATGTTTTGTTTATTCATTACTCGACTATTTAAACTCACCAAGCTACACTTGCTGAAATTGCACTGGAAAATAAAGAGGTTACAATGTTTACAATATAGTTTGTTATTGTTGTGTCATAGTGGTTTAAGTTCTTGTTAAAGACAGTTCACCTGTATAACAGTCATAATCAGAGGAACAAAAATCTGACATCTACGTTCATTATTTGAGACTCGGATTATATAAATTAAATATAGTACATGTTTTCAGACTTGGAGAACAAGGGATAAATCCACAAGGATAGGCAGTGTAGTGATATAATCAAAGGGCCGTGTATTCTAATGTTTAGCAATGTCACAAAGTTATGTTTTAATCTATTTTAGATATGCTTTCAGAGTAGTAAGATGTCTAAAGGTAGGATTGTTTACATCAGTGGTTCCCAAACTGGAGGATGTCATGAATGAATTAATTCATTTTATTGCATAATTGTGACCATTACCAGCCCTCTCTAAGGAAGGATAAGAAACACTTAATTAAAGGGAGAATATAAAAACAGAGGGCAGTGTTACACCTAAGTGAGGAGAAAGGGAAGAAGGAGTCAGCGTAGGAAAATGGTTCGGGGTGGGGAAGAACTGAGAACTGTCAGTTTTATTGTTGGACTTAAACTCGTGATGTAACACCTGCTTATTTTTCATTATATCATATCATATACAGTATCATATCTACAGCAATATTCAATAAAATTGCACAACTAAACCTCTTCTTACCCCTGTAGCCAGGATCTCCCCATTACGCTCATAAGCCAGTGCAGTTACAGATTCACTGTGAGGTTTAAAGGCCTGTTTGAGGCGCAGTTTGCCATCTTCTTCACAGCTGCTTCTGGATACCGCATACAAACTCTGAGGTCTGTATAGCTCCAATAAACGAACGACTCCATCCTCAAAGCCAAGCAGACCACTGCTCGCTTTCACCTAACAGTTGAAACCAGAACAGTATTGATGATGTCTAAGTTGTCAAGCTGGTTTTACTGTGAAAGGTGAATAAATAAAACTGAAATGTTTAAAAATGCAAATTTAGATGTCAGCAAATATACCCATGGTGGAGCCCAGCTGATGGTAGTCCCACTTTGGTTGAAGCAACTGGTGGTCAATTGTTTTTTTGCCAAGAAGTCAAAAACTTTGACTGAGCCTGAGAAGAGAAGCAGGATAGTGTTGAACCTATACAAGCAAAAAACTCAACTTCTATAACTTCTAATATCTAATACTAATGACTTAAAAATATCATCAAACTCAATCTAAACACTGAGGGCTGGTTTCACCTACTGAGGTTTCAATAAAACCTGAACTCAAATAATCTAATTATATTAATCATCACTAATCTAGTGTCTTCTTAAAGCAGAACCAAGTCACCTTTTCACCTTAATAAAACCTTCTCGTAGTTCCTGTGAGGGTAATACAAGTGTTTATGGGGTGATTGGGGGGTCTTTCATCTCTCCCTGCTGTCTCTGGAAGAAAACCACAATTGCAACTTTCCCTGCCTCCGACCCGGTGGCAAGACGTACTGCTTTACGACAGCCCAGTACAAACTAATGCTAGATTATGACCAGCCCCGTGGCTGCACACGGTTGTCTACAAATTCACTTTTCTCAAACTTATATCATGGTGGAGGCTGTCAAAAAAAGGCAGAGAAGATCTTTGTCTGAGGAACGGAGCAACTCCATGCAGTGACAGCTCAGCAGTAACACACAGAAATCACACACACTGTCGTCGCGGCAACAGGCACGCACACACACTCGCAAGCCAGCCCTCCATCAGGCAGCACACACACAAATATTCATCCATCTATCCATCCATTTTCAGAGCCGCTTTGTCAGCACACAAACAAACACACCACACACATTGCCACACTCCCTTCCGTGTTACTCCCATTCATTTACTTTACTTGTCTCTCTTCCTCATACTGTTGACATGGTCACATGGGACTATGTGTGAAAGCACCCGTAGTGTCACTGTTGTATTAGGATTTTTCAGTGATCGATTGCTACCGTCTTGGGAGAGAAAAGCATGTAGCTGTGGCGTGGGGCAGGCGGCGGGGGGTGCAGAGTTTTTACGACAGTGGCATAACCAAAAGGAACCTTTAGGGGCAGCGCTAACTGCATGCTACTTAGTTCTGCTTTAAGACTTCATTCAAAATCTGGATGCTTCTTTGTTTGTCTAGTTCCAGACAACATAATACAGTTTTAGACTAATGAAATCATGGACTGGTCCGATCATGTTTTGATTAAGATTGTGCACATTATGCAAAAGGTGATTGTAAATGTGGAAATGATCGGAAAGGGGTTAAACATTTAGTTATACATTTCATCAGTTAACATATGTTTGTGTGGAACAGGAGTTTGACCTTTAATTTGGAATTGAGGGAAAAAGAGAGAAAAAACAGCAAATATGTAAAGACATCTAGACAATAGTTCAAGACTTTAGAATTGTACGTATTTGTGTTCATATAACACTTCTAATGACACTCAAAGTGCTTTACAGAAACCATAATTAATTCACACCAGTCATAAAGGTGGTGGTAAGCTACATTGTAGCCACAGCTGCCCAGGGGCAAACCACGCCTATTCATGCACAATTCATACCCATTCATACGAGGCCATGTGTGAAAAGTGCCTTGCCCAAGGACACATAAGCAATGACTGGGATAGAGCGGGATTTTCCCCCGAAATTAAATCGAGGGAGAAAGTCTGAGCAATATCTGCAACGATAATGCTAAACCAATAGTCGGAGCACAGACACGTTGATTAAACACCAGTTTTTACAATTTTTGTATAATTCTGTATAACCGGCCTCTGGCCAGGTTTAGTATAATTCTTTTTCGAGACCTGGATTATAGTAAAACTTCAAAAAAGGAGATTATGTTAAGGAGATTATAAGAATCTGAGACTATTCCATACTAATCCAAGGAAGAAAGCAATTTCTGTAAATGTCAAGTGTGTGTGTGCTTGTGTGTGTGCGTACTCACGGTCAGGAGCTGTCGTGGCCATGAGGTGTGATGTTTTACAAACATCCAGACCGTGGACTGACCCGGCATGGAAAGTAAACAAGCACTCTGGATCTGGAGTCTGCACATACAGATGTAACCACAGCCTTTGTTTCACTGTTTAGGACCCACCATCACTTCTTAATAGCAAGCCACAACACAAATGGAGTCATATTTTACTTCTCAAATTCATTTAAATAACATGTTTTGTTTGAACCTGTGATCATAAAATCACAGGCAGGTTTAAACAAAGATAAGGGGCCAGCCTAAACCCTGAAAAATATAAGGTGGTCAAATGTATTTGGCCCTATAGTGTGTCTCTGGCTGCCATTTGTATATGCAAGCTGAAAACTAGGGGAAAAATGTGAAGTAAAAAATACATCACAAAATTACCTTGTCATTTGAAAACCTATTTTCTAATTAGTGAGAAGCAATGTTAGTTAGTGGGAAAAAAGTACTAAATTGTTGCCATGTGGTGATGCCTAAATAGACTGTACTCTAAGAAAAAGTTAGTAGTAATACCCTTCAAAATAAAAGCAATGGACTTTCACCCACAGGCAAATAGCCTACTTAGGACCTTTTACCTATTTATCCCTTTTTCTCATTATATATTTAATTGTTTTTAGTCATCTATCATTAAATATAATTCTAAGGACTGAAACTAAACTAAACTAAACTCAAAATGTAATGTAAAAATGGTACAATGCTGTTACGCCTGGAAAGGCTCTACGACAGACTTCTTTGACCCACCCCAACAGTTGAGACACCAAAGCCAATAATTGTCGGAAATAAAAAAATAAACAAACATGTAAATGATCTGAAAATCAATTCAGGGAAACCATCTTCACTCACAGTGTTGGTGAAAGAAAGGTCCAGTTTCCAGATGGCTCCATTGGAATCCTGTAGGAACACACCGTACAGACTCTAGCGTTATGGTGCATTGTAGACACAAGTGTTGATGATTTTGCATCTGACCTGGGCAAACCAGATGAAGGAGTTGGGCAGGGGGCTCCTCACCACAGATGACAGGCAGACATTGTGTCCAACTACCAGCTCATTAATGGGTTCCATTTCTAACCTTCCACTGTGTGTGTCAGCCATGTTGATTTTCTCAATGTCCCAGCCCTGTGGCAGAGTTACATAGTAAGACATACACCTTACATACAAATAGAATAATGGTGTGGTTTCCACATGCAATAACAGATTTGTTCTTTTAAGGGTCAATTCAAAAATGAAATGAAAGCAGCTCCAAATGAAGAACTAATAATGAAGTTCCTTCATTAGTTCAAAAGTAATGAGAGACTTGTTCTTGTGATGTTGATGAGTCATACATTGACAATTATTAACACAATAGTGGTTTGTTGGCATCAGTTGAATAATGCTGTGTGAATGAAAGTGTCTGTAGGTGGTGACCCTGTGACACACTGGCATCCAGTACAGCAGAAATGGGCAACTTCTATTACAGCGGGGGCCACAAAAATATGATAGTTCGATCCGAGGGCCACATTATCCATATTAATGTCAGCGTTCATAATAACAACCAATCTGTTCATAAATAAAGGAATAAACAACAAGGTTTTTATGTGTATTTGTTTGTTGTAATTTTTTGTCTTTTGTTTGTATTTTGTATATTTTTCTGTAATTCTGTGTATCTTTGTTGTTTTGTGTGTTTTAGGAATTCATTTTGTGTAGTTTTTTTTTATTTGAGTGTTTTTTTTTGTAGTCAATGTTTATGGAGTAATTTTTGGTATATTTGTTGTCCTTTTGTGTATTTTTTGGTCATTTATAGGTTTTTAGAGCAATTTTGTGAATTTCTGCTGTTTTGTGAGTTTTTCTATTGTCTTATGTGTTTTTGAAGTCATTTTGTGTGTTTACTTTAGGGGCCACACAATATTAGACAGATAGCCGCCTGTAGCCAATACTGTCTCCTGCCTTGTCAGCATGAATAAGCTGCATGTGATCCCCTATAAACCTGCTCAAAATAAAACACGTAGAGAAGATTAATCGTACCCTGATCACCCCATCAGAACCGAAAGTCATCAACTGTCCATCTTCTAAGGAAAAGGGCTGTGCTGTCCCCACATGACAGCTCTGCCGCTCTATTCGGCAGATCTCCACTTTGATGGCCTCTCTATCCCACAGCAGCAGGTTACCCCATTCTGTACCTGTTACCACCTAACCAGGAGAAGACTCAGTCAATTCAGAACCAAAAGCACTGGTGAAGTAAGAAACCAGTCAATTTGTTAGTCGTGAACCATTAAATGGGCCAGAATATTAATGGTATTAAAATCATCGGAGGAAAATGTAGTTAAAATCTGTCCTTAACATTTGCTTATTGGCCTTATGTTCAGTAAAAATATAATTGACCTGTCATTGGTTTGACAAAGTTGTAGCTATATATTTCATGTTTTTTCTGACTTAAGAGAAAGAATGTTTTGTCAGAAGTAGGGGGGGTTTAGTTGTTTTTAACATGGGGGGACAGGAGCGGAGAGTAGAAATATTTGCGTACTAATGGCACCAACAAATCAGAGCTGTTATGAATATACACAAACTTGACCAAAAACAAATTGTGACATCAAATTATTCACACAAATGACCTTTATCTGACTTCCAGAAGCTAGTACAGAGATAGTGAAAATTATAAAAAGCTGTCCCTGTGAATCCTTATTTTTCTGCTCCAAATGAAGTATTTAGCAGTGCATTTGTTTTTAATTTCTTTACTAAAATGCATGTGTCTTACACTACATCAGCAACAAGATGGTTTCTACAACTGATTTTACTGTACCAACCGGTGACAGAAGTCAGGCTCAGTTTAAATTGGTCACAAAGCCAGAACACATCTCTTTTCTCTAGCAGAACTTTATCCTAGTTTCCTAAACACATGAAAAAGCTGGTTGTAGGATCTGTATCAATTAGCAAATGCCACATTAGGATTGTCTTTGGCTACAAGCATGAAAGGAATCTGAGCTGAATGTCATCTCTGAACTGAGAAAGTTATAATGCCAGGTACTGCATAACTGGAGCAGGTGACCTACCTTTCTATCAGGAAGCTCCACGAATCCCTCTACGTCAGTGGCTGATGTTTCCCCAAAATATCCCATAACCCCTTGCAATTTGAGACCTGTGAATGTGGGAGAAATAGTCCAAAACCTAAACAGGATGCAAAAAGAAGAAATAAAATCACACAATGTCACATAAGGTCTTTTTTCACAACAAAAGTCTTCACTAACTAATGTTTTTTGAAGGAGGTAGAAAGCAGGATTTTTAAATCCTGGCCTGAGGAGTTTGTTGATTACTCTGATGACTTGAAATATGCATTTGTAATATTAATATTTTCTCATCCTCTAAAAAGTCTTTATCTTCATAATTATGACACTCCTGCCAAATAACATGAAGATACATGACAACCTGAGAAAATAACAAACATGAAAGAAATTCTTTATGTTTACACAATGCAATGATATCAGTAAACAAGTTCTTTACAGACAGACACCACTCTTTAAAGCTGGGGTATGTAGAATCGTGAGGCGCTCCACGCTCCCCTCCTAAACAAAACTTGCGCGCACGCTCACACTGTGGAACTCTTTGCGACTGTTTTCTCCATAGAGACGAGTAACAAATGTAGGAACTTCATCTTGTGTTATTGGAGAGTTTTCTGATGTTTTCGAGACATAAAAGCACGTATCACTCACTGCTGTGAGGACAGTAAGAGGGTCAGAGTCACAGCTGCTCCGCAAACACAAGCAGTCATTTCTCAGCTGATCAGAGCAGACACACTGCGTCCACACTGCAGATGAATTGGGTCTGTTATTTCCACCTTAGATCATTTTTAATAAGCTAAATATTCCGTCTGTTCTCACTCTCTCTGACTCGAGGCGGACTGCGCTGACTGAAAGCAGACCACTCGCAGTTCGCTGCACACACCGACCCTGTGGACTCTGTTCCTCCTGAACACGTTTTTGCCTTTATTCTGTTGCTTCTCCATCTCGGTCTTACTTTTTCCTCTTGATTTGCCGTGTAACTGCTGTGCCAAAAGCCGGATAAGAGACTTCAGCTAGAATATAGAGCCATGGGACTGTCCCTACTCTCAGATCCAGAAAGCGCATCAACTTTTGAAGAGCAGCTTGAGCAGCCAATAATAATGCTTAAAACAGCTCATGAGATCACCCTGTTGGTAGAAACATCTCTGATTGGCTGAAGTCCAGCATCACACTCATGCATTTTTAAAGATCATTTACAGAGCCAGGAGATGGAGAAGAGATTCACTGTCCACTCAGAACACTGGATTACAATATGCAATACAATATATTAAAAATGATTATTGATTTTTTTACCAAATAAAACAAAAACAAAAAAAACTTACATACCCCAGCTTTAAGCAGTGTGGACTAGTAATAACGGTCACAAAAGCTTAAATGTTACACAATAACCTTGCCTGGGAATTGTTTGAAAAGATGATGCTCAATTCACGTGTTCCTTTGCAGATTAGTTGGTTTTAGAGCTATAATATAGTCTTTAAACTGAAAAACTAAAAAAGTTAGAAAAATACATTTACATACATTTTTTTATGAAGCATAATTTTATTAACACGAGTATTTCTTTTTATGATTTGCTTTTATAATTTAAAAATGTCATCTTTTTCCCCCCATACCTGTATATTTGCTGGAATTTACCAAATATTTATCAAACTATTTTTATATCTGTTTATTTATTTTAAAAACAATGTTTTTCCCTGACATTTTTCAAAGCAGTGATTTGTGGTGTTCAGTTTGTTAGTTTCAGTGGAATTTTATTGGATTGAAATGCCAAAGTTCAAACTCACTAACGTGTCCTGATTCAGTATATAATCCTTTTCATTTCAATAAAACAGCAGCTCAGGATTAAAAATAAATAAATACGAGATTAAACCGTCAGGGCTCTAATTATAATGAACAAGTTCAATATTTCTGTTATTGCATCCTTCCATTTCACCATAACAAGATGATATCAGTCAGATTGAGCTGTTTGTCATTCAAAGAAGTGCTTTGTTTCCCCAGGAACCTTGAAGCTTTGAACTAGTATTTATCATAAAAATGTGCTCTTTTTTATTTCAGTGAAGTACATAAAGCTTTATTCATATTTACATCTTAGTCGTTTACATAAAATACCTTCTTGTGAAGAAAAGCCACACCTGGAGCCACTGGTGCTCCTGCTGCACCTTCTGTACTTAGCCTGGAATCCATCCTAATCTCCTTGTATTATTATATCATGTTTAATACAGGCCATTACAAAAAGTAAGGAAGTGGGTGTGGCTTATCTCCAGGCTAGTCAGGGGTAATCATTGTGTTCCTTACTTGACGTGTCCAGTTCCTGATGAGGTGAGCAGTTCTGGGTTGTGTGGGGAGAATCTGACTCTATAGACTTCTTGTGAGGATGCCTTGCACCTCAGCATCACTTCCTCATGTCTCCAGTCCCACAGAGTCAGCATGTAATCTGGGGCTCCGCCCACACTGGCCAGTATGCTGCCATCCAGGTTAAAGTCCACAGAGCTGTACACTTGCTCTGTGCCTCCTGCACACATGGCAAATAAGAAAACAGCCTCCATCATCCAAAATGACAAAAATGCTTAATAGATATTATGTATCATGTTTACCTCTGAGGATGTGGTAGAGTCTCAATGAGGGATATTCATAGACGAGTATGAGAGGCTGGTTTCCCTTCTCAGCTATGACAAAGTACTCATTACTGGGATGAGCCTACACACAAACATACATAAAGATATACATGTGATTAATATTAGTCACAACAAAAGAAGCTGGTCAGAAAACTGGGGACAGAAGACTGGAAGTGGCCTACATTACAGGTACTTTGTTAAATATACATTTGTTGAGCAGAGTATGCATGATAACATCGTCAGTGTGTCAGGAGATCAGCTTACTGTGATAGCACCTATTCCTTCTCCGCTGCAGGAACGCAGGTATCTCTGCTCCTTGGTGTGAACTTGCAGCAGTACAAGCAGGTTTCCTGCTATAAACACTAGAGTTCTGTCATCCAGCAGCATCAGGTTTGATCTGCGCTCGCTGTCATAACCAAAGGAGTGACTGAGGGACGGATGGATGAGGACCATAACCTGGTAATGCACTGTTGACTACAGCCTCACTTTATACAGTTACACATACTTCTGCCAAACTTACAATTATGACTTCAATTATCCATGTTCAAATACAACTAAATTGATTATGTTGACCAGCATTTTTTCCAATTACAATTATTATTTTCCCCCTGAAATCAATTACAATTACATCCTAAATGACTAAAGTTCAATTACAACTAATCACACTTACTAAGCCTTTAATAAAACAAAAAGCCCATAAAACGTAACTGTACTGTTCTCACTACGTGTTGTATACGCCCAGTATGTTAACGCAGATAAACAGCAAGCCAAACTCGAATTTACGAGCCAGGTTCAGAGCGTCTTGCTCCCTTTATTCACAAAACCTTGTGACATGAAGACTCATGCTATTACGAGTGAAACTGCAATAAAGCAAAACACAAAATAAAATGTACACAATTAACCACTTGGTCTTCTTGCAAAAATATAAACATTTAAATCACTACTAAACCATTAAACAAATGCAATGTCATGTAGACATGCTTACAAGATGTAAAAAGTAACAATAATATTTCTGCTGTTCCATTATGTACCACAAGATGGCGTTTTTTGCATGGCAATACAATCTAATAGCAGTATTTTCAAGCCACAAAAACGAACTCTTTAAACACACATAAAGTATCTAAAAGTTATACAATCAGGTTACTTTAGCTCTTAAACAAAGTATATACTCACAGCCATTGCTTTCTGAAGTGTAGAAGAACTTTAAACCAGGAAGATGTAGCTGTATGTTCACATCTATCCACCATTACACTGCACACTGACGCTAGCTGGCAGGTTTATTACCCATGATACCTTGCAACTCTTACAAGCCTCTTCAAAATAAAATACACCTTTGGGTAATATTAATGTGCATTTGTGCTTTTAACATTACAAACTAAAACTGGAAGACAACAATTATAATCAACTATTTTTAAGAAACAAATTAAACTATTTATTAACCTGCAGGGCAGAACACTCCCCGTCTGGCATGATAATGCCACTACTTGAATACTTTACTCATTACTGGTCATTCTCAAGGAGAAGAATGACTTCAGAGATGGGCCGCAGAAAAGTCTTTGCGGTTCCCTGTGATGATATCCTCACCTCAATCTTGCGCACCTTACCATCACTGCTGGGGAATGTTGAGGTGATTATAGCCATTGGCCATGCATTTCGGGCAGCTTGTGATTGCTTCAGGAGCACAATATCTCCAGGTTGCAGGTTGCAGCAGGTCTTGAGCCACTTTCGTCTTGAGTGAAGGGTACAGATGTATACGTCTCTTCAGCGACTCCAAAATTCATTGGCGAGGGCTTGTACCTTTTTCCATTGACTTTTGACAAGTCTTTTCCAATGAACTCTCTTGGTGGAGGAAGAACAGGTGTTTTTTGTGTCAGAAGCATTGCAGGTGAAAGCAGAAATGGTGATGAGGGGTCAGATGAAACTGGGACCAGCGGTCTTGCATTGATTATGGACGAAACCTCAGCCATCAAAGTGCACAGTACTTCATGCGTCAGACAACTGTGTTTGTTCTGCAGAAGCATAGAGTCCAGTATCTTTCGAGTGACACCAATCATCCTCTCCCAGATACCTCCCATGTGAGAGGCATGTGGAGGATTAAACTTCCATGTGCAGTCATTATTGTGAAGATAGGCAAGGATTTTTGTTGTCTTCTCATCAGGCTGATTCATTTCCCTCATTTTACTTTTATTAAAACTGTATTCTGTAGATAACCATTTATTTTATTAGTATTCTGAATCAATCTATTTCATAAATAATAAATAGCAAAATAAAAGTAGATGAATGTTGTGTTCTTGTCATGGTATGGTGTGGGTGTGGAAACAAAAGCAGAGGCAGAATTAGGCAGCAGGCAGGTGTAAAGTTCAAAAGACTCCATGTTTAATCACAAAAAAACTAAATCCAACAAGGCACAAGGAAAACCAGGGAACAAACGCAGCAGAACACGAGGAGGGTCAACATTACAATGATCCCACAGTCATACTGTGTCCAAGCACTCAGCTAAATAGTGAGGGAATCTTGATTGGGAATGGGCCACACCTGGGTGGAAACATGAGGGAGCTAATCAGTCACCGACCAAGCACACAGACATCACTGGGGGTGGAGCCACAAGCAGGAATACCTGAAACACAGACAAGAATTAAACTAAAACACAGAATAAACAAAGACTCAGAACAAAAGTGCTAAACACAAACAAAACAGAACCTGACAGTGCTACATCTTAAATTTGTGCACAGCTTTTATCAATATTTAAATATGTAACAATTTCTAATCACATCATTCACATCCTACGACTTGGTTTGCTTGATAGATCAGCCATTGGGTTCAAATTATTTATTTTTTTCCCCTTCAGATGCACTGAGGAAATGTGACGATGTCATAGATGACTTCACCTGCAGGAAAACCAGGAGAATAAATGAATAAGGATGGACTGAAGGATGGATGGATGGTGCTTTATTAGCTTGTGTTGGTTAATGCTGCTTTATAAAGCACTACCAGAAAATCACACTATTTTTGGTTAATAGTTTATTTGTGCAAAACCTCTGAGAACTTCAATTGTTTAAGTTGATGTGTGTTCATTACTGCAATTTTAGTATTGTAGTATTGTTTTGTGGCAAAGTGACTAATGTGTGCACTAATGTCTTCAAACTGCAGCTATTTCAGTTCAATTAATGTTTGGTTTGTTAATTTTATATTTATCTTGTTTTTTTTGTTGCAATGCCTTCCTCTAATAATATTAATCATGTGTAATTTGACCGTGTTACTAATATGTTTAAATTGACTTTCATTTACTTGTGTGTTATTTTATAATTGGATGTGAAACTCTTTTGTCAAAATTAAATAAAATGGCAAAAAAGTAGAGAGAGATCTGAGGTATTTATTTCATTTCAATAATTTAACATGCATAGCTGTCATTAAAAAAAATGCACTACATGTAGTGTTGACAATATTGGGATTTTTATAAGGGAGCCCTGATACACCATATTTGTTATTGTTATTTTCCTTAAATGTACCCCTTTTTTGTTCTTTGCTTTTGAAGAAGTTGGAAGTTGAGTCCATTATCCTTATGGAGTTTGTATTTTTCCAAATATTTAGTAAAAGTTAAAACAATTAATAAAAAACAACACCCAGTGTTTGTTTTGTTTATTTTGCTTATGCATTTCATGTGTTTCAGCGTACGCCACCTGAAGTGATCTTACCTACGCACAGTTTCATAAACATTGGGAGAATATGGAGGCTATATTAAATAATTGTTTATGTTTCTTTAATGGTGTTTTACGACGTTGATTTTGTTAGATGTTAAAAGCTTGTTCATGTGGATCTAAATTTAATATTTTGATAAGCGCATTGAGATGACTTTGTTGTAAATTACGCTATATAAATAAAGTTGAATTCAACTGAATTGAATTAACACTTTTCAGCAGAAACATATGAAATTGTCATTGGTGTTGACATTGGTGGTCACGATTTGGAACGCCCTGCTTACCCTACCCTAGTGCTCACGGAACGTCACTGAGAGCCTGTGTTTGTTCATGTGCACACAGCAGCCTCCGTTTGGGTGCTGTAAGTGACACTGTGTTGTTGCTGCTGCTGCTAGAATGGTGTGTGCACATAGAACAGACCTGGGCCCTTTACGGCCCGCGGGTTGACTGACCGGCACCTCATGAGTGTGCATTGCTTTTATTTTGAAGCTTTTGTTTTTTACGTCGCGCATTGGTACGTAAGCAGTAGGCAAGGCAAGGCAAGGCAAATTTATTTATATAGCGCATTTCATACTCAAGGCAACTCAATGTGCTTTACATGATAAAACATTCAATTGTTTAAAATCAATAAGAACGTTTAAATCAATAAGAACAATTAAAATCATCAGTAAAATCAATTAAAATCATCAGTAAAATCATCATTACA